>NC_092450.1:2827607-2848565 GCF_036169615.1 Heliangelus exortis
TTTCTAAAAAAAAAAAAAAAAAAAAAAAAAATAAAAAGGAAGAAAAACCTGGGAAAAAAATCAAACACTGTTGGATGCTGCCCTGAGGCTTTGGGGTCAGAAAAGATGCTTCTGGTTCCTGGGCCCATGGGATCCCATGGGATCTGGGTGTGGATGAAGATGCTGATCCTTTATCCCCCTCAGGAATGGCATTTATTCCCCTCAGGAATCTCCAAGGGAGAATTTCTCAGCTTGTTCCTTCTCAGCCTCCTTCAGGGGCTCTGCTGGTGTCGAGCTGGGGCAGGGGTTTGGTTTCTTGGTTTCTTTCTTTTTAATTCTTATTATTCCACAGCAGCAGAAGTTCCCAAAAAAGGCAATATTTCCAGGGCTGCTCTGGGACAGATGTGACAGCAGCTCTGCCCCCAACATCTGCACCACGTTTAGCAAATGGGGGGTTCTTTAATTTCCTTGGGGTGGGGAAGGTCACTGATGCTGCTTCTCTTCCTCTTTTTTTTTTTTATTTCCAGCCTTTCCTTGAGCTCCCCCTGCTCTTTCCCACCCCCTCCTTCCCCACCAGTTCTCCTGCTCCATCCTGCCTTTGGATTTCCTGGTGGTTTGATGGGATCTCTGCCCCCCCCCCCCTCCCCCTGGGAGCTGCTGCAGAGGAGAACAGAGATTTCTGTGTTTTCCAAGAAATTTGCCCACTCTTCCCAACAGCCAGAGGTGCCCAGCTGCTCCTTTTTCCTCTTGGAAAAAAAATCAGCCAAGCCTTAACACTTCAGATCTGGCTGGAAAATATAATAATAATAATAATAATAATAATAATAATAATAATAATAATAATAATAATAATAATAATAATAATAATAATAATAATAAATAAAAATAAATAAATAAATAATAATAATAATAATAATAATAATAATAATAATAATAATAATAATAATAATAATAATAGTGGCAGAGCTTCCAGGGTCTCAACCCCCCCAAAATATGGTTCCCCACCTGCTCTGCTTCCTTTGGGAAGGAAAAGTGGAGGCAAAGCTGGGCCCAGGGCTCCGTTTGGAAAAGCTCCTGGAAAGTTTGAGCTTTATCCATGTTTTGGGTCATCCCAGGAGCTTGGAGAAGCTGATGCTCTGTGTGGTTGCCTGTGAGACCAAACAAAGATGCCCTGGGGGAGGGGGGTGACCTCCTGCAGCCTCCCCACCCTGGATCTGCCTCTTCCCTGCTCCTGCCTCAACCTCAGCTCCTTCCCAGGCTTTGGAGGCAAAAATCCAGGGCTCAATTCCTCAGTTTTTCCATCCTGGAAGGAGCTTGGGGAGATGCTGAGCTTGCGAGCTCCTTCCCTGCAGCAAGAGGTGGGGTTTGGGGTGTTTTGGCCCAGGGCAGGGGTTTGGGTGGTGCCAGGGAGGATTTTTTCCCCCTCCCAGCATCCCTGCAGCAGGGAGGTGGTGGCAGGGATGTGGGAATTGTCCTCTCTGTGTCTTTGGGACAAGTCCCTGCACCCTGAGGTTGTCACCAAGAAGCCTGGGATGGTTTTGGGGCTGTGTCCATGTCCCTGAGTCTGCAAGGCCAGAAATTGGGATGGGAAGGAGAGACTTGGGGTTGAGGAGGATCCCAGAGGAATTTTTTTTTATTTTTATTTTTTTTTCCTTGGTTTTTTCCAGTGGTTTTGTTGCTTGGGAGGTTCTGGTGCTTCCCAAGTCCATCACCAAGGTTCCAGGGAAAGGGTGCTGGCTCCTTTCTCCAGGGGATTCCTGTGGGAGGAAAGATGCTGATAATCCCATAGGATGCTGATAATCCCATAGGATGCTGATGATCCCATAGGATGCTGATAATCCCATAGGATGCTCCGTGGTCCTGGGAGCTCCCAAGGGATCCCCCAAGAGCCCAGCACCCCAGTTAAAATCATAAAAAAGACCCAAGGATCATCCATTCCCCCCATCTGTCCTGCACCCCCAAACCCACCCAACCCTCCCCTCATCCCCCCAAACTGCTTTTCCTCCCATCCATCTTCCCAGTGATTTTTCCCCTTCCCAGGATGGAAACGCCCCTGGTTGGCTGCTGGGATCTGGAGCAGAAAAAAAAAAAAACATTTTCCAGGAGGAAAAAACCCCCAGGACCAACCCGTGGGGTGGGTGGAGGCAAGGAGCTAATTCCCAGGGATGACTTTTCCTCTTTCCCTGCCAGCTCCATATTCCTGGTGGGAAGGGAGGGGACAGGAGGCCATGGGAGAGGGGCCCACGCCTGCTGATGTAGTTTTTGGCTACCACTTGCCCACTTTTTCCAGGACCTCCTGCCAAGCATTTGCTGTGGGGTTTTTTTGTTGTTTTTTTTTTACATAAAACACCAAAAATTCAGCCTGGGGTCAGCCAGGGGGGGCAGGGATGAGCTCCTGGATAGGGAATGGGAGCTATGGGAGGCTTTGGGATTGGGATCCAGCTTAGAATCCTAGAATCCTAGGGGTTGGAAGGGACCTTGAAAGATCATCTAGTCCAACCCCCCTTTTTTTCTTTTTTTTTTCTTTTTTTCTTTTTTTTTTTCTTTTTTTTTTTTTAATTTTTTTTTATTTTTTTTTATTTTATTTTATTTTATTTTATTTTATTTTATTTTATTTTATTTTATTTTATTTTATTTTATTTTATTTTATTTTATTTTATTTTATTTTATATTTTATTTTATTTTATTTTATTTTATTTTATTTTATTTTATTTTATTTTATTTTATTTTATTTTATTTTATTTTATTTTATTTTATTTTATTTTATTTTATTTTTTATTTTATTTTATTTTATTTTATTTTATTTTATTTTATTTTATTTTATTTTATTTTATTTTATTTTATTTTATTTTATTTTATTTTATTTTATTTTATTTTATTTTATTTTATTTTATTTTAATTTTTTTTAAATATGGAACGCTTCACGAATTTGCCAGGAGCAAGGAAGGAGCTGAATCAGCTCCCCCCCATTTCCCTCCTTTTATCGCAGGGAAAAGTCGCGCTGAAAAATTTGGGCTGGGGGAGGGAGGGGGAGAATCCTTGGGAGGGGAGGAGCGGGACTGAAATTCTTCCCATATTTGTCTTGGGGAAAAAAAACCAAAGGGTTGGGAGCCCTTCTGGGGGAGCGTGATAAGGAGGAGGAGGAGCTGAGAGCTTTCTAGGAAAGGAGGGATGGGGCTGGAGCCCCGCTTGGTGTTTCCTGCCCCGGGGCCTTTGTGCTCTCCCGGTCCTTTTTTGGTTCTTTGCCCCGGGCAGCTCCGCCCGGCAGGAAGCTGGGGAGCAGCAGATAAAGCTGGGCAGGAACCCAGCTCTGCTCCAAGCCACGGACAGGTCCTGCCTGAAGGGGCAGCTCTGAGGGCACGGGGGGGGAAATAAAAAAAATAAAAATAAAATAAAAATAAAAATTAAAAAAAAAAAAAAAAAAAAAAAAAAAAAAAAAGAGGGGGAAAGGTGGTTGGTTTGCTGCAGAGTTTAGAAAATAATATATATTGTATATATGTGTGTGTATAGATATAATATAATAAATATAATTATAATAATATAATAAATATATTATATATTTTTATTATATATATTTTATATATATTTTTATTATATATTTTATTATATATTATTTATTATATTAAAATATAATAAATATATTTATAATATATTATATTATATGTAATATTATTCTATTTTATTATATTTTATTATTAATATAAAATATTGTGTTATTATATCATTGTATTATATTAATTACGTTTATTGTATTTATATATTATACATTTTTATATTTATATAAAATATATTATAATAAATATATGTAATGTTTATATATACATATATATTATATATATAATATACATATTATATATTATACATAATATAATATATATAATATATAATATATAATATATAATATATAACATATAATATATAATATATAATATACATATTATATATTATACGTCATATAATATATATATATTTTTATATATTTATATAAAATATACTTATATATTTTATATATATTTTTATATATTTATTTTATATCTATCTATCTATATGTTTATATCTATATATATGTATATACACACATATATATATTATTTTCTAAACTCTGGCAGCAGACCAACCAAATATAATAACCAACAAATATAATAAATATAATTAATAAAATATTATATAATATATATAATTATATTATATTTATATTATATAATTATATTAATTATATTTGTTACATTTATATAATATATAAAATATAATATATGACATTTTATTATATTAATTATATTTGTTATACTTATTATATTATAAAATATTTATACTCTTTATAATTATTTATTTTTATTAATAAGTATTTATAATATCTAGAAAACAATAATAATTTTTTTAAAAGGCCCAGACACTCAGATGAATGGGGGGGATCCCATCCTTGTCCTCTCCTACCCACCCATCCCACACTTTTCCTTGGAGTTTTGCCCAAGTTTCCAGCTGCTTTGAACCCCTCCCCCAGCCCAGGCTGCTCCAAGCCCCATCCAACCTTCAGCATTTCCAGGGATGGGGCAGCCACAGGGATGGGTTCAGCACCTCACCCCAAAGAATTTCTCCCTCCCATCTCCCCTCTCCCAGCTGGAAACCCTTCTCCCTCATCCCATCCCTCATCCCAAATCCCTCCCCAGCTTTCCTGGAGCCCCTGGAATCTGCTCTGAGGTTTCCCCATTGGAATTTTCTCTTCTCCAGGCTGAACATTCCCAACTTTCTCAACCTGGCTGCTTCAGTTCCCATTCCTGGAGGAATTTTTTCCTGATCCTTTCCCTTTCTGCCAGGCCTGGGCTCCATCCTCCCCTCGCTGTGACCTTCACACCAACCTCCTGCAGAAAGGTTGTGGGGAGGAGCACCTCGAGTTCCCCACCAGCACCATCAGAATCCTACAGGACAAACCCCTCAGCTCCAAGGGCTCGGGGGGCTCCACCACCACCCAGATGAGACCCCAGAAAATTCAGCTGAACCTACGGCCGGGTAAGAGCCCCCAAAACATTGGGAAGGGGAATAAAACCCCAAGTGATGAGGGAGACATCCCCCTGCCTACCTGGCCGAGGTGGTTTTGGGGTCAGACCAAGCTGTGGGGCCATCCCTGAAGGGGTTTTCTGGGGTTGAGGCTCCTGGGTTGCTCCGTTCCCAAAGGGCAGGGTTGGGATGGGACTTTGAAACCATCAGGGCTTGGTTCCTGAAGCCATTTTTCAGCCTTGGGGAGCCAGAGGGATGGATTGGGATTTCCCAAGTGGAACTGGATCCGAGGAACATTTTCCCACTCCTCTCCCCTCTCCCTTTCCAGATGACTCCCAGATTTTTCAAGTCCAAGTGCGTCAAGTGGAGGATTACCCCGTGGACATCTACTACTTGATGGACCTCTCCAACTCCATGAAGGATGATCTGAGGAACATCCAACACCTGGGCACCAAACTGGCCACAGAGATGAGGAAACTCACCAGCAACCTCCGGATCGGGTTCGGGGCTTTTGTGGACAAACCCATTTCCCCCTACATGTATATTTCTCCTCCTGAAGCCATCACCAACCCTTGCTACGAGTGAGTCTGAGGCTGAGGGATCCCTCTGAAGGTCTAAAGTTATGGGGACATTCCCTGGAGCACTGGAAATCCGTGGCAATGGGATTTGGGGTTGGGTTGGGGTTGGGGTTGGGGTTTGGGTTTCAAGCTTGCTGTGCTGCGTGTCCTGCTGGCCCAGGTCAGAACTTCAGAGTATCCTTGTGTCCTGCAGAGTATCCTTGTGTCCTGCAGAGTATCCTTGTGTCCTGCAGAGTATCCTTGTGTCTTGCAGAGTATCCTTGTATCCTGCAGAGTATCCTTGTGTCCTGCAGAGTATCCTTGTGTCCTGCAGAGTATCCTTGCGTCTTGCAGAGTATCCTTGTATCCTGCAGAATATCCTTGTGTCCTGCAGAGTATCCTTATATCCTGCAGAGTATCCTTGTGTCCTGCAGAGTATCCTTGTGTCCTGCAGAGTATCCTTGTGTCCTGCAGAGTATCCTTGTGTCTTGCAGAGTATCCTTGTATCCTGCAGAGTATCCTTGTGTCCTGCAGAGTATCCTTGTGTCCTGCAGAGTATCCTTGCGTCTTGCAGAGTATCCTTGTATCCTGCAGAATATCCTTGTGTCCTGCAGAGTATCCTTATATCCTGCAGAGTATCCTTGTGTCCTGCAGAGTATCCTTGTGTCTTGCAGAGTATCCTTATATCCTGCAGAGTATCCTTGTGTCTTGCAGAGTATCCTTATATCCTGCAGAGTATCCTTGTGTCCTGCAGAGTATCCTTGTGTCCTGCAGAGTATCCTTATATCCTGCAGAGTATCCTTGTGTCCTGCAGAGTATCCTTGTGTCCTGCAGAGTATCCTTGTGTCCTGCAGAGTATCCTTGTGTCCTGCAGAGTATCCTTGTGTCTTGCAGAGTATCCTTGTATCCTGCAGAGTATCCTTGTGTCCTGCAGAGTATCCTTGTGTCCTGCAGAGTATCCTTGCGTCTTGCAGAGTATCCTTGTATCCTGCAGAATATCCTTGTGTCCTGCAGAGTATCCTTGTATCCTGCAGAGTATCCTTGTATCCTGCAGAGTATCCTTATATCCTGCAGAGTATCCTTGTGTCTTGCAGAGTATCCTTGTGTCCTGCAGAGTATCCTTGTGTCCTGCAGAGTATCCTTGTGTCCTGCAGAGTATCCTTGTATCCTGCAGAGTATCCTTATATCCTGCAGAGTATCCTTGTGTCCTGCAGAGTATCCTTGTGTCCTGCAGAGTATCCTTATATCCTGCAGAGTATCCTTATATCCTGCAGAGTATCCTTGTGTCCTGCAGAGTATCCTTGTATCCTGCAGAGTATCCTTGTGTCCTGCAGAGTATCCTTGTGTCCTGCAGAGTATCCTTATATCCTGCAGAGTATCCTTATATCCTGCAGAGTATCCTTGTGTCCTGCAGAGTATCCTTGTGTCCTGCAGAGTATCCTTGTGTCCTGCAGAGTATCCTTGTGTCCTGCAGAGTATCCTTATATCCTGCAGAGTATCCTTGTGTCCTGCAGAGTATCCTTGTATCCTGCAGAGTATCCTTGTGTCCTGCAGAGTATCCTTGTGTCCTGCAGAGTATCCTTATATCCTGCAGAGTATCCTTGTGTCCTGCAGAGTATCCTTGTGTCCTGCAGAGTATCCTTATATCCTGCAGAGTATCCTTGTGTCCTGCAGAGTATCCTTGTATCCTGCAGAGTATCCTTGTGTCCTGCAGAGTATCCTTGTATCCTGCAGAGTATCCTTGTGTCCTGCAGAGTATCCTTGTGTCCTGCAGAGTATCCTTGTATCCTGCAGAGTATCCTTATATCCTGCAGAGTATCCTTGTGTCCTGCAGAGTATCCTTATATCCTGCAGAGTATCCTTGTATCCTGCAGAGTATCCTTATATCCTGCAGAGTATCCTTGTGTCCTGCAGAGTATCCTTGTGTCCTGCAGAGTATCCTTATATCCTGCAGAGTATCCTTGTGTCCTGCAGAGTATCCTTGTGTCCTGCAGAGTATCCTTGTGTCTTGCAGAGTATCCTTGTATCCTGCAGAGTATCCTTGTGTCCTGCAGAGTATCCTTGTGTCCTGCAGAGTATCCTGGGCACTGGGAAGCTCTTAAGGGAATAATCAATTCACTGTTTTTCAAGAAAGGTTCAAAAAAAGTGACACCCCCCTCCCCCCCCCGAACATCCCAGCAGGGCAGAGTCTGGGACTTGATTCCAGAACACTTCCAGCTCTGTTCCTGAGTTCTGGAAAATCCCAGCAAGGCAGAGACTGGGACTTGATTCCAGAACACCCCCATCTCTTTTCTTGAGCTCTGGAAAATCCCAGCAAGGCAGAGACTGGGAGATGACCCAAGCCCAACATCTCCAGAACACTTCCAGCTCTGTTCTTGAGCTTTGGAAAATCCCAGCAGGATGGAGTCTGGGAGTTGATTCCAGAACACCTCCAGGTCTCTTCTTGAGTTCTGTAAATTCCCAGCAGGATAGAGTCTAGGAGTTGACTCCAGAACACTTCCAGCACTCTTCTTGAGTTCTTGAGTTCTGGAACTCTTCTTGAGTTCTGGAAAATCCCAGCAAGGCAGAGGCTGGGATTGATTCCAGAACACCCCCAACTCTTTTCTTGAGCTCTGGAAAATCCCAGCAGGATGGAGTCTGGGAGTTGATTCCAGAACTCCTCCAGCTCTCTTCTTGAGCTCTGGAAAATCCCAGCAGGACAGAGTCTGGGAGTTGACTCCAGAACACTTCCAGCTCTATTCTTGAGCTCTGGAAAATCCCAGCAGCCAAGAGGGCTTCTCCAGCTCTGTTCTTGACCCTTTGGGGTGGTCGCTTTCCTTCGGCGCATCCCGGCCAGGACCCTGGGCCCCGGGGTGGTCACAGGGCAGGGATGGGAAGTGGAAGAGCCTCGTGTCCTCTCCTCCTGCAGGACTGGGGAAACCTGCCTGCCCATGTTTGGCTACAAACATGTCCTGTCCCTGACTGACGAGGTGACCCGATTCAACGAGGAGGTGCAGAAGCAAAGCGTCTCCCGGAACCGCGACGCGCCCGAGGGCGGCTTCGATGCCATCATCCAGGCCACTGTCTGCCAGGTCAGAACAAAAAAAAAACCTGGCTGGGAGCAGGAGAGGGTTGGGAGGGCAGCAGAGATCACCCAAGCCCCTCAGGAAAGGGCTGTAAGCTCCACGGAGCTGTGGCAGAGCTCAGGGTTGGAGAGGGGGAATATCCCGTAAGGACGTTTCTGGGCCAAGCAGGACCCCTGGGTGGTGCTGGAGGGAGATGATCCCATGTCAGCCCAAAAGAGACATCTCCTCCTGTGCCAGCACTTTGATTTTGCTGGAGATGGCAGAGGTTGCACCTTTTGCCCCCCCCATTACCACTCCAGCAGATGCAACCCCCCCTCTTGCCTTTCCGAGCATCCCAGCTCCATCTGCCAAGCTCCGTATCCCAAATCCCCCTGGGATTTGGGCCCTCAGTTCCCATCCCAGTGGCAGCTTTGTCCCTAAGGCCAGGCCCATCACCCAGGGTGAGAGGGAAGCCAGCAGAGGGGTGGTGGCACGTGGGGATGTCCTCAGCTTTGTCCCTGCAGGAGAAGATTGGGTGGAGGAGTGATGCTTCCCACCTTTTGGTCTTCACCACGGATGCCAAGACCCACGTGGCACTGGATGGGAGGCTGGCTGGGATTGTGCAGCCCAACGATGCCCTCTGCCACATGGATGAGGATAATTTCTACTCTGCCTCCACCATCCTGGTAAATCCCAAGGCACCAGTGGGGTCGTGGAGCTCAGAATTCCCATTGAGGGCTCCCTATGGTATAGGAAGGGTGGTCCAGAGAGGGATGAGGTTCCTAAGGGACAGCTTCTCCTCTTCCCCAGGACTATCCCTCCCTGGGCCTGATGACTGAGAAGCTCTCACAGAAAAACATCAACTTGATCTTTGCTGTGACAGATGCAGTTGTTGGCCTCTACAAGGTAACTTTTTGGGGGGATTTCTGGGTCCCAAGGAGCAGCCTGTGCTGTGGGTGACCAGCCAGAGCTTCCTGGGTCCCCTATCCCTATACCTGGAGAGGGTTTGGCCTGGATGTGGCCCATTCACCCATCACCAGCAGCTTCTTTCTGCTGTTTCTCCAGAACTACAGTGAGCTGATCCCTGGCACCACCGTGGGCACCTTGTCCACAGACTCCAGCAATGTTCTGCAGCTCATCGTGGACTCCTATGGGGTGAGTGGGTGCCCCACAGCCACCTGGCACTTCTCTGGACCAGCATCTGCTTCCACCCCTACCTGTGGAGACCCCACCAGGGAAGGGACATCACTGTGCCCACCCCCTATTTCCCCCTTCCCATCCCTTGAGGGCATTTCCCATCCCCACCTCTCCCTTCCCATCCCTCAAGGGCATTTCCCATCCTCATCTCTCCCTTCCCATCCCTTGAGAGCATTTCCCATCCCCACTTCCCCCTTCCCATCCCTCAAGGGCATTTCCCATCCCCTCCTCTCCCTTCCCATCCCTTGAGAGCATTTCCCATCCCCACTTCCCCCTTCCCATCCCTTGAGGGCATTTCCCATCCCCACCTCTTCCTTCCCATCCCTCAAGGGCATTTCCCATCCTCACCTCTCCCTTCCCATCCCTTGAGAGCATTTCCCATCCCCACTTCCCCCTTCCCATCCTTCGAGGGCATTTCCCATCCTCATCTCTCCCTTCCCATCCCTTGAGAGCATTTCCCATCCCCACTTCCCCCTTCCCATCCCTTGAGGGCATTTCCCATCCCCACCTCTCCCTTCCCATCCCTTGAGGGCATTTCCCATCCCCACTTCCCCCTTCCCATCCCTCAAGGGCATTTCCCATCCCCTCCTCTCCCTTCCCATCCCTCGAGGGCATTTCCCTGGGGGGGAAACCACATTGCTGAGCCCTCAGAATGATTTCTGGGGACCTCGGGGCCTTTTTCCCTGCAGGGGAGGGAAGAGCATCCCTGTGGGGTGATGACCACTGGCAGGAAACCTCCCCAGGACTGAGCCCTCCCCAAACCTCTGCTCTCTTCTTCATGATTCCTCTCTCTTCCCCCAGAAAATCCGCTCCAAGGTGGAGCTGGAGGTCCGTGACCTCCCTGAAGAGCTGTCCCTGGCCTTCAATGCCACCTGCCTCAACGACGAGGTCATCCCCGGCCTCAAGTCTTGCATGGGGCTCAAGATTGGGGACACGGTGAGGATCCTCTCTGGCTTGCATTTCCTTCCCCTTTTTGCACCACTCCCAGCTCCTCCCAGCCTCACCACCAGCACCATCTGCTTGCCCCATCACCTCCTGGGTGACACAAACCCTGTTTGCAGGGGACAGAGGGTGGAAAATATTTTCTGGAGTCTGCTGGGTGCAACCTCTGTGCTCCTCTAGCTCAGCCTGGGTGACCCAGGCCCTGTTTGAAAGGGAAAAAAAGGTGGAAAATGTTTCCTGGAGTTTGCTGGATGCAATCCCTATGTTCCTCTAGCTCAGCCTGGGTGACCCAAACCCTGTTTGCAGAGGACAGAGGGGTCCAGATGGGTGGAAAATGCTTCTTGGAGTCTGCTGGATGCAACCTCTGTGCTCCTCTAGCTCAGCTTGGGTGACCCAGGCCCTGTTTGAAAGGGAAAAAAGGGTGGAAAATGTTTCCTGGAGTTTGCTGGATGCAATCCCTATGTTCCTCTAGCTCAGCCTGGGTGACCCAAACCCTGTTTGCAGGGGACAGAGGGGTCCAGATGGGTGGAAAATGCTTCTTGGAGTCTGCTGGGTGCAACCTCTGTGCTCCTCTAGCTCAGCTTGGGTGACCCAGGCCCTGTTTGAAAGGGAAAAAAGGGTGGAAAATGTTTCCTGGAGTTTGCTGGATGCAATCCCTATGTTCCTCTAGCTCAGCCTGGGTGACCCAAACCCTTTTTGCAGGGGACAGAGGGGTCCAGATGGGTGGAAAATGCTTCTTGGAATCTGCTGGATGCAACCTCTGTGCTCCTCTAGCTCAGCCTGGGTGACCCAGGCCCTGTTTGCAGGGGACAGAGGGGTCCAGATGGGTGGAAAATGTTTCTTTGAGTCTTCTGGATGCAGCCTCTGTGCCCCTCTAGCTCAGCCTGGGCTGCTGGCCACAGCCCAGGGGACTTGGCTTGGCCAAACTGTGTTGGGCCAGCTTTGAAAGACCCCAAAAACCACTCAGTGGGTCACAGTGTGGGCTCCCCAAGCTTGAGCACAGCCTGGAGCAGGTACCCCAGTCCTGTGCTGGTGCCCACATCCCAACTGGTCCCAGTCCTGTGCTGGTGCCACATCCCAACTGGTCCCAGTCCTGTGCTGGTGCCACATCCCAACTGGTCCCAGTCCTGTGCTGGTGCCACATCCCAACTGGTCCCAGTCCCATGCTGGTGTCACATCCCAACTGGTCCCAGTCCCATGCTGGTGCCACATCCCAACTGGTCCCAGTCCTGTGCTGGTGCCACATCCCTCCTGGTCCCAGTCCTGTGCTGGTGCCACATCCCTCCTGGTCCCAGTCCTGTGCTGGTGTCACATCCCTCCTGGTCCCAGTCCTGTGCTGGTGCCACATCCCTCCTGGTCCCAGTCCTGTGCTGGTGCCACATCCCTCCTGGTCCCTCTCCTCTGCCCTCCAGGTGAGCTTCAGCATCGAAGCCAAGGTGAGGGGCTGTCCTGGGGAGCAGCAGAAATCCTTCACCATCAAACCCGTGGGTTTTAAGGACAGCCTGACAGTGGTGGTGAACTTCCAGTGCGACTGTTCCTGCCAGAACCAAGCCCAAGCCAACAGCTCCTCCTGCAGCGAAGGACACGGGACCATGGAATGCGGGGTCTGTCGCTGTCACCCGGGGCGTTTGGGTTCCCATTGCGAGTGCTCGGAGGAGGATTACAAACCCTGGCAGCAGGATAACTGCAGCCCCCGGGAGGGACAAGCCCTGTGCAGCCAGAGGGGGGAGTGCATCTGCGGGCAGTGTGTCTGCCACGGCAGCGACTTCGGGAAAGTGACGGGAAAATACTGCGAGTGCGATGACTTCTCCTGCATCCGCTTCAAGGGACAGATGTGCTCGGGTGAGTGGGGATGGGGAGGGGGGGAAAAAGGGGTCAAGGGGTGTAGGGTGGGTGGGTGGGCTTGGTGATGTCAGAGATCCTCCCCAACTTTCCAAGTTCTAAGGTGTTTCTGCTCCAGGTGTGCTCAGGTGAGTGTGGATGGGGAGGGGGGAGAAAAGAGATGAGGGTTGTAGGGTGAGTGGGTGAGCTTGGTGGCCTCTGAGGTCTTCCCCAACTTTCCCAGTTTTGGAAATTCTAAGGTGTTTCTGCTCCAGATGTGCTCAGGTCAGTGGGGATGGGGAGGGGGGGAAAAAGAGATCAGGGGTTGTAGGGTGGGTGGGTGAGCTTGGTGGCCTCTGAGGTCTTCCCCAACTTTCCCAATCTTGAGAATTCTGAGGTGTTTCTGCTCCAGATGTGCTCAGGTGAGTGGGGCTGGGGATGGGGGGAAAAGACAGCAGAAGAGGTCAGGGGGTGTAGGGGATGTCAGAGATCTCCCCCAAGTTTCCCAATTCGGAAATTCTAAGGTGTTTCTGCTCCAGATGTGCTCGGGTGAGTGGGGATGGGAAGGGGGGAAAAAGAGGTCAGGGAGTGTAGGGTGGGTGGGTGAGCTTGGTGGCCTCTGAGGTCTTCCCCAACTTTCCCAATCTTGAGAATTCTGAGGTGTTTCTGCTCCAGATGTGCTCAGTGGGGATGGGGATGGGGGGGAAAAGAGGTCAAGGGGTGTAGGGTGGGTGGGTGGGCTTGGTGATGTCAGAGATCCTCCCCAACTTTCCAAATTCTAAGGTGTTTCTGCTCCAGATGTGCTCGGGTGAGTGGGGATGGGGCTGGGGTGCTCAAATTTAGGGGTTGTAGGGTGGGTGGGTGGGCTTGGTGGCCTCTGAGGTCTTCCCCAACTTTCCCAATCTTGACAATTCTGAGGTGTTTCTGCTCCAGATGTGCTCAGGTGAGTGGGGCTGGGCTTAGAGGACAGCAGAAGTTGGGGTCCTAGAGTTCAGGGGGTGTAAGGTGGGTGGGTGGGCTTGATCATCTCAGAGATCTTCCCCAACTTTCCCAATCTTGGCAATTCTGAGGTGTTTCTATTCCAGATGTGCTCAGGTGAGTGCTGCTGGGGAGGGGGGGAAAAAGGGGTCAGGGGTTGTAGGGTGGGTGGGTGGGCTTGGTGGCCTCTGAGGTCTTCCCCAACTTTCCCAGTTTTGGAAATTCTAAGGTGTTTCTGCTCCAGATGTGCTCAGTGGGGATGGGGATGGGGGGGAAAAGAGGTCAAGGGGTGTAGGGTGGGTGGGTGGGCTTGGTGATGTCAGAGATCCTCCCCAACTTTCCAAATTCTAAGGTGTTTCTACTCCAGATGTGCTCAGGTCAGTGGGGCTGGGGATGGAGGGGAAAGGCAGCAAAGGATGAGGAGCTCAAGTTTAGGGGTTGTAGGGGCTGGGCTTAGAGGGCAAGACAGCAAAAGCTGGGGTGCTCAAGTTTAGGGGTTGTAGGGTGGATGGTTGGGCTTGGTTGGTCTCTGAGGTCTTCCCCAACTTTCCCAATCTTGAGAATTCTGAGGTGTTTCTGCTCCAGATGTGCTCAGGTGAGTGGGGCTGGGGATGGGGGGAAAAGACAGCAGAAGAGGTCAGGGGGTGTAGGGGATGTCAGAGATCTCCCCCAAGTTTCCCAATTCGGAAATTCTAAGGTGTTTCTACTCCAGGTGTGCTCGGGTGAGTGGGGATGGGAAGGGGGGAAAAAGAGGTCAGGGGGTGTAGGGTGAGTGGGTGAGCTTGGTGGCCTCTGAGGTCTTCCCCAACTTTCCCAGTTTTGGAAATTCTAAGGTGTTTCTGCTCCAGATGTGCTCAGGTCAGTGGGGATGGGGCTGGGGATGGAGGGGAAAGGCAGCAAAGGATGAGGAGCTCAAGTTTAAGGGCTGTAGGGGCTGGGCTTAGAGGGCAAGACAGCAAAAGCTGGGGTGCTCAAGTTTAGGGGTTGTAGGGTGGATGGTTGGGCTTGGTTGGTCTCTGAGGTCTTCCCCAACTTTCCCAATCTTGACAATTCTGAGGTGTTTCTGCTCCAGATGTGCTCAGGTGGAGTGGGGCTGGGCTTAGAGGACAGCAGAAGTTGGGGTCCTAGAGTTCAGGGGTTGTAGGGTGGGTGGGTGGGCTTGATCATCTCAGAGATCTTCCCCAACTTTCCCAATCTTGACAATTCTGAGGTGTTTCTATTCCAGATGTGCTCGGGTGAGTGGGGATGGGGAGGGGGGGAAAAGGGGTCAGGGGTTGTAGGGTGGGTGGGTGAGCTTGGTGGCCTCTGAGGTCTTCCCCAACTTTCCCAGTTTTGGAAATTCTAAGGTGTTTCTGCTCCAGATGTGCTCAGTGGGGATGGGGAGGGGGGGAAAAAGGGGTCAGGGGTTGTAGGGTGGGTGGGTGGGCTTGGTGGCCTCTGAGGTCTTCCCCAACTTTCCCAATCTTGACAATTCTGAGATGTTTCTGCTCCAGATGTGCTCAGGTGAGTGGGGCTGGGAAGGGGGGGAAAAAGGGGTGAGGGGGTGTAGGGTGGGTGGGTGGGCTTGATCATCTCAGAGATCTTCCCCAACTTTCCCAATCTTGACAATTCTAAAGTGTTTCTGCTCCAGATGTTCTCTAATGAGTGGGGCTGGGGAAAAGGCTGAGGTTTGGGGTTCAGGGGTGTAGGGTGGGTGGTTGGGCTCGATGACCTCAGAGCCTTTCCCAACCTTGATGACTCCAAGGTTTCTGCCCAGGGCTGGGACACCTCAGCTCTTTTGGGTTTGACTGAGCTTCCCTTTTGCTCAAGAGCCTGCAGTGCTCCACATTTAGCAGAGCATTTTTGGAGTCTTGACTGGATGTTGAGCTCCTGTCTCCAAATGACTTCTTTCTCCTAATTGTGATTTTTTTTTTTTTTTTTTCTTTTTTTCCCCAAGAATTTTCCTGACATGGGACGTAAAGGAACAAATATTATTTTAGACACTTAGTGAAGCCCAGTAGGCAGAGATTAATAGACCAGGCTCTCTAAAACAGGCAGCTCTCCCCTCTGCTCTCCAGTGTCCCTGAGCTGCTGGCAGCAGCAGGGGACACCCTGTGCCACCCCTCCTCTGCTCCCCTTCTGGGTGCTGGGCTGGTGAGACTCCCAGTGACATTTTCCACCCTGAAGGTGACAGAGCACTGGCACAAACTGCCCACTGAAGTTGTGGCATCACCTCTGGGGACATTAAAACCCCCCTGGATGTGAGCAGGTGAGGTGGCTGCTGCCACAGTGCCACAAAAGCCACTGTTTTCCTGCTCCCCAGGACCCCAGGAGTGGGATCTCATCCCTCCAAAACCAGTGCTGATCAAAGCTGATCCCACTCTGCAGGAGGTGATGGACAAGATGAAACCTGCTGGAATCAGCTCCCTGACATCCTCAGGGGAATTTTGGGGACCACACCTTTCCCCCCCCCCCCAGCCCAATTTCCTGGCTCCCAGCTGCAGGGATCAATCCCTTATCTTCCCAACCTGCTGATAAGAGCTGGAACCACTCTGCCTTTCCCTTCCACACTGTCCCCTGTGTCCCCAGGTGTCTGTCCTTGTGCAAAGGGACAGGAGGGCTGGGTGAAGGCCGTGGGGGATGCTTTATCCCCCCAAAACTGGCTGAGCTGTTGATTAACCCAATGTGCCTGACCCTGCTGGCACAGAGCCCACCCCCTGGAGCCACTTTTTCTCCCTGTCTCATTTCCATGCTTTGTCACCTTTGGGTTTTGTTTTTTTTTTCCCTGTGACTCAGCCTCAGAAGTTCCTCAGGGAGGGGGTTTCCACATTTATTTCTCATCCTGCTGCCTCCCAGGCAGTGGTGGGGATGGGGGGGGGGGAGCAGTGTTCCTGCCCTGATGCCTTCAGGCCTTGGGATGGGGAAGCTCCGTGGGATTTCCACAGCTTCATGAGTCTTGGGGTCAAACCACAAGGCAAAGAGCTTCAGGTTCTGGCAGGATTTGAGCATTTTATCTGTCTGTCTGTCTGTCTGTCTGAGCAAACCAGGCTGAGTGAGCACACAGAGCTCATTGGGCTTTTCCCAGCAGTCAGCTTTTCCTGCCTGCTCCAGGGGTGGGGGAAAACGAGGGGAATTTGGGTGTGTGGGGAAGGGGGTCTGGAGCAGATGTGCTGAGATTGGGAATCAAAATCCCAAGTCCAAGCTTGAGAAGCTCAAGAGGGAACATTTCCAGCTGTTCTGTTTCCACCCTGCAGTTTTTTCTCCTGTTTTGGGTGGAATAAGGAGGGTTGGGCACACAGGTTGAGGTTTGGTGTGTGGGGAAGGGGTCTGGAGCAGATGTGCTGAGATTGGGAATTAAAATCCCAAGTCCAAGCTTGAGAAGCTCAAGAGGGAAGATTTCCAGCTGTTCTGTTTCCACCCTGCAGTTTTTTCTCCTGTTTTGGGTGGAATAAGGAAGGTTGGGCAGAGGTTGAGGTTTGGTGTGGGGGGGCTCTGTGTCCCCAACCCCAAGGACACACAGAGATTTTGTCCTGGGCCAGCTGCTCTGCTTTTCCCACAGAAGTGGAGCTGCTGCCCTGGGCTCCAGGTGATCCCACGGATGCCGTTGGGATCCATGGGGACATCAGAGGGTCCTGATGGCCTCTGTCTTGTCCCCAGGCCACGGGCAGTGCAGCTGTGGGGATTGTTTGTGTGACTCGGACTGGACTGGGGATTCCTGCAACTGCACCACCCGGACTGACCCCTGCCTGGCCAGCAATGGCCTGGTCTGCAGTGGCCACGGCTCCTGTGTCTGTGGCAAGTGTGACTGCACCCAGCCCTGGCTCCTACGGGACACCTGTGAGAAGTGTCCCACCTGCCCTGATGCCTGCACCATCAAAAAGTGAGAGGGGAGAGGAGGAGAGAGCTGGGGTGGGTGGGATCCCATCAGGGAACTGGGATAGGTTGGGGCCCCCAGCAGGGAACTGGGGTTGGACCCCATCAGGGAGCTGGGGTACAATCCATCACACCCCCTCAGGGAGCTGGGATGGGTCACATTCCATCAGGAATTTGGGATGGGTTGGACCTCATCAGGGAACTGGGGTTGTATCCCATCAGGGAACTGGGGTTGTATTCCATCAGGGAACTGGGATGGGTGGGGCCCTAGCAGGGAACTGGGGTTGGACCCCCATCAGGGAGCTGGGGTTGGACCCCATCAGGGAGCTGGGATAGGTTGGACCCCATCAGGGAGCTGGGGTTGGACCCCATCAGGGAACTGGGGTTGGACCCCATCAGGGAGCTGGGATGGATGGGACCCCATGAGGGAACTGGGGCACAATTCATCACATCCCATCAGAGAACTGGGGTACAATCCATCACATCCCATGGGTCACATCCCATCAGGAAGTTGGGATGGGTTGTATCCCATCAGGGAACTGGGGTTGTATCCCATGAGGGAACTGGGATGAGTCACATTCCATCAGGAATTTGGGATGGGTTGTACCCCATCAGGGAACTGGGGTTGTATCCCATCAGGGAGCTGGGATGGGTTGTGCCCCATAAGGGAACTGGGGTACAATCCATCACATTCCATCAGGGAACTGGGATGGGTCTTATCCCACCAGAAAGCTGGGATGCTTCCCATCTATTACCTGGAATGGTTGGACCAGGTGATCCTTGAGGTCCTTCCAACCTGACATTCTATGCTATCCCATCAGAAAGCTGGGATGGGGCTTGGACTCCATGGCCTTTAAAGGTCCTTTCCAAGCCTAACACATTCCATGATGTCCCATCAGAAAGCTGGGATGAACCAGCAGGGAGCTGGGATGGGTCAGACCCCCCCGAGGACCCAGCAGCGGGAGCTCCCCCATAGCTGCCCTCCCCCTTGGCTTGGGATTGCAGCAAATTCCCCAGCCTGGGACTGCAAAGTGGGAGCTTCCCTTGGGAAGGAGAGCCCGGAGGAGCTGATGGAACCTCCCTCCTCTTCCTCAGGGAATGTGTGGAGTGCAAGAAGTTCGAGAGGGGAGCCCTGGTGCAGCAGCAATCCTGCAGCCGCCTGTGCCGGGATGAGATCCAGAACGTGGAGGAGCTGGGTAAGAGGAGCCCCAAAAAAAGCCACTTGAAGGTCTGGAAACCCGGGGGGGCTGCACCTAACTCCTCCCTGCACCCCCCCCCCAAGTTTGGGGGGTTCTGAGTCTCTCTGTCTGGCAGGTGACAGGGGGCAAGGATGCAGTGAATTGCACCTACAAGGATGAGGATGACTGCGTGGTGAGGTTCCAGTACTCCGAAGATTCCAGTGGCAAATCCATCCTCTATGTCATCCAGGAGCCAGGTCCAAGCTGGGGGAGGGGGGTGCAAAGTGTTGCCATGCTGGGGTTCTCTGCTAAACAGGGGGAATTTCCATTCCCACTGGACCCAGGAGGGAATTTTTTCCCCCCTGAGGACAGGCAGGCACTGGAATGGTCTCCCAAGGGAAGGGGTGGATTCCTCTACTTTGGAATGTTTGAAGTCTCAGCTCAGGGGGTGCTTTTAATAGGAAAAGGCTTGGAGCAGATGATCCTTGGGGTCCCTTCCAACCTGACATTCTAGGATTTTGGCCCTTCTGTAACTCCCAGCACCTCCAGGTTCTCAGGGGGGGCTGTGGGGGGGAAAAGGGGGTGGTTTAGGAGCTGTTTTGTCCCCTGCTCTCTGCCACCAGCCCCTGATTTCCTGCCAGGCTCACATTTCCTCCCCAAGCTGCTCAGTTCTTTCATCCCCTCACTGAGGCCAAGGCTGGGGGCTCACCCTTCCCACCACCCTCTTCCTCTTTCCAGCTTTCCAGCTTCTTGAGAAAGTTTCTGATCCAGGGGGTTGGGATGCTAAGGTTGCCCCCCAGGGCTGGGATGCAGCACCCCCCAGGGGCTCCTGTGACCTGGAGGTCTGATTTCCTACCAAAGCAGGACCATAAAAGGAGGAACCCACCCTCTCCCACCCCCTGCACCCAGGAAAGGGTTGGGGTGGGTGCAGAGCCCCAGGGAGAAGGTTTGGGGGGGGTTGGGAGGGAGCCAGGTGGGTGCTGAGCTCCACACCAGATCTCCCCACCTTGGTTTGCCAGCCCACGGATGAGATCTGTGATGCCCCTGACCTGGAATATTCCAGGTTTGGGTGTAAAAAGGAGTCAAGGATCTCAGCCCATGCTTCCCATGGCCAAACTCCTCCTTTACAGAGCTTGCTCTGCTCCAGGCTGGAGATTTTTCCTCCCTAAGAGGGGAGGATGAAGCCCTCCGGAGACCGGAGGAGCTCGGTGTAGCCAGGAGCAGGCAGCTCCAGAGCTCCTGAGCTTTCCCAACCTTCTCCTCCTCCTTCCCACAGAGTGTCCCAAGGGCCCAGATGTCCTGGTGGTCTTGCTCTCAGTGACAGGAGCCATCCTGCTCATCGGCCTGGCTGCTCTGCTCATTTGGAAGCTCCTCATCACCATCCACGACCGCCGGGAATTCGCCCGTTTCGAGGAGGAGAAAGCCAGAGCCAAGTGGGACACGGTGAGAGCCACTGGCTCAGCTTGGGATGAATCCCTGAATCCCAAAACCCCAGGCTCGGATCCCAGTTGCTTTCTGTGGTCCCGAGACGTGGTCCTTAGGGAGCAGCTTGTCCCCTGGAGCGTGGCACTGCCAGCCTGGACCTGACCCTTTCCCTGCTGTCACACAGCCCAGAGGTGGCCCAGAGGTTTTTCCCACTTCCCAAATATCCCAAGCACTGCTCACCACTGTGACCCTGACTCACCCACTGCCCACACCACTCTTTCCATCCCGTGAGGGAGGCAGAAGGTCCCATGGGATGCTGGAAGGGCTGAGACACCCAGAGCACAACAAGAGGGGGGGTCAGGAAGCCACCAGGACCTGTCCCCCACGTCCCCTCCAGCTCCCCGGAGGAGAGGCCTGGGCTGGGCTGGGCTGGGCTGGGCTGGGCTGGGCTGGGGGGCTCTTTCTGGAGGCCTCTCTGCTCCTCAGCTCCTCCTTTCCTCCTCCACAGCAGATTTTCCCTGCTCTCCCCCATCCAACCTTCCAGGGAACCTTTAAACTACAGAACCAAATCCTGTGCTGAAACCGTGCCTCAGTTTCCCCAGCTGTGCAGCACAACAAATGCTGAGACCAAGCACAAAGGGATGATGCTCTTCTTCCTTTTTCTTTCTTTTTCTTCCTTCTCCTTCCTCCCCTTTCCTCCCCCTTTCTTCTCCTTTCTCCTTCCTTCCTTCCTTCCTTCCTTCCTTCCTTCTTCCTTCCTTCCTTCCTTCCTTCTCCTTCCTTCCTTCCTTCCTTCCTTCCTTCCTTCCTTCCTTTCCTTTCTTTCCTTTCCTTTCCTTTCCTTTCCTTTCCTTTCCTTTCCTTTCCTTTCCTTTCCTTTCCTTTCCTTTCCTTTCCTTTCCTTTCCTTTCCTTTCCTTTCCTTTCCTTTCCTTTCCTTTTCCTTTCCTTTCCTTTCCTTTCCTTTCCTTTCCTTTCCTTTCCTTTCCTA
>NC_092450.1:2848765-2959086 GCF_036169615.1 Heliangelus exortis
CCAGTGCCCCAGGGGACATCTCAGGGGACATCTCAGGGGACATCTCAGGGGACAGGGGCAGCTCCAGATGCTGCCAGCAGGCAGGAGCCATCACGGGGCTTGAGGACATTGTGGGAGCAACACAACAGGGTCCTGCTGCTTGGAGCCACAGCTTCCTGGAGCCACAACTTGGATCCACAGCTTCTTGGATCCAGAACGTGAATCCACAGCTTCTTGGATCCAGAACTTGAATCCACAGCTTCCTGGATCCACAACTTGGATCCACAGCTTCTTGATCAGAACTTGAATCCACAGCTTCTTGGATCCACAACTTGGATCCACAGCTTCTTGAATCCACAGCTTCTTGAATCCACAGCTTCTTGAATCCACAGCTTCTTGAATCCACAGCTTCTGGATCCAGAACTTCTTGGATCCAGAACTTGAATCCACAGATTCCTGGATCCACAGCTCAAATCCACAGCTTCTTGAATCCACAACTTGGATCCACAGCTTCTCAAATCCACAACTTCTTGAATCCACAACTTCTTGAATCCACAACTTCTTGGATCCAGAACTTGAAATCCACAACTTCTTGAATCCACAATTTGGATCCACAACTTCTTGAATCCACGACTTCTTGGATCCAGAACATGAATCCACAGCTTCTTGAATCCACAACTTGGATCCACAACTTGTTGGATCCACAACTTGTTGGATCCACAAACTTCTTGAATCCACAGCTTCTTGGATCCAGAACTTGGATCCACAGCTTCTTGGATCCAGAACCTGAATCCACAGCTTCTTGGATCCACAACTTCTTGGATCCACAACTTGGATCCACAGCTTTTTGGATCCAGAACTTGGATCCACAGCTTTTTGGATCCACAACTTGAATCCACAGCTTTTTGGATCCAGAACCTGAATCCACAGCTTTTTGGATCCAGAACTTGAATCCACAGCTTCTCAGATCCACGTCTTGGATCCAGAACTTGGATCCACAACTCCCTGGTGCTGCTGGGGCTCAGGATGATGCAAACCAAACCCCCCCAGGTGTCCCAGGGCCCTTTCTGGTTTGCCCCCCCCAGCACCAGCTCTGCTGGTTCAGCCCCTGCTTGGGGTGGTTCTGAGCTCCTGTGTCCCCCCCGTGTGTCCCCCCCGTGTCCCCCCCCGTGTCCCCCCCGTGTCCCCCCCGTGTCCCCCCCGTGTCCCCTCGTGTCCCCCCGTGTCCCCCCAGTGCCACCAAGCACCTGGATGTGAGGCAGCACCCTGGGATTTGGGGTGGGGGGGACACTCAGATCCTACCAAAGCAGGACCATGAAGGCAGCAGCCCAGAAAACACCCCAGGAGGGGGTTGGGGTGGGTGGGGGTGGTGCCCAATTTCTCCCTTTTCTGTGTTTTGGGGTTTGGGGTTGGTTTTTTTTTTTTGGGGGGGGGGGGCTGAGTGCTGGCACCACACTTGGGGTTTCTGTGTAACTCAGGGTTCCAGGAGGGTTCAGGCCCCATCCTGCTGCCTCATCCAGGGAAAACCCCAAAAAAAAAAACTGGGGCAGTGCTGGCTGCTCTCTGCTCCGTGCCCCATCTTTTTTTTTTTTTCTTTCTTTTTTTTTTCCCTTCTTTTTTCTTTTTTTCTCTTTTTTCTCTTTTTTCTTTTTTTTCTTTTTTCCCTTTTTTCTTTTTTCTTTTTTCCCTTTTTTCTCTTTTTTCCTATTCTTTTTTTCTTTTTTTCCTTTTTCTTTTTTCTTTTTTTTATTTTTTCTTTTTTCTTTTTTCTTTTTTTTTCTCTTTTTTCTTTTTTTTCCCTTTTTTATTTTTTCTTTTTTCTTTTTTTTCCCTTTTTTCTCTTTTTTCCTTTTCTTTTTTCTTTTTTCTTTTTTTCTCTTTTTTCTCTTTTTTCTTTTTTTCTTTTTTCCCTTTTTTCTTTTTTTTTTTTTCCCTTTTTTCTCTTTTTTCCTATTCTTTTTTTCTTTTTTCCTTTTTTCTTTTTTCTTTTTTTTATTTTTTCTTTTTTCTTTTTTCTTTTTTTTTTCTCTTTTTTCTTTTTTTTTCCCTTTTTTATTTTTTCTTTTTTCTTTTTTTTCCCTTTTTTCTCTTTTTTCCTTTTCTTTTTTCTTTTTTCTTTTTTTCCTTTTTCTTTTTTCTTTTTTTTATTTTTTCTTTTTTCTTTTTTCTTTTTTTTTCTCTTTTTTCTTTTTTTTCCCTTTTTTATTTTTTCTTTTTTCTTTTTTTTCCCTTTTTTCTCTTTTTTCCTTTTCTTTTTTCTTTTTTTCTTTTTTTCTCTTTTTCTCTTTTTTCTTTTTTTCTTTTTTCCTTTTTTCTTTTTTCTTTTTTTTATTTTTTCTTTTTTCTTTTTTCTTTTTTTTTCTCTTTTTCTTTTTTTTCCCTTTTTTATTTTTTCTTTTTTCTTTTTTTTCCCTTTTTTCTCTTTTTCCTTTTCTTTTTCTTTTTCTTTTTTTCTCTTTTTTCTCTTTTTCTCTTTTTCCTTTTTTCTTTTTTCTTTTTTTTCCCTTTTTTCTCTTTTTTCCTATTCTTTTTTTCTTTTTTTTCCTTTTTTCTTTTTTCTTTTTTTCTTTTTTATTTTTTTCTTTTTTCTTTTTTTCTTTTTTTCTCTTTTTTCTTTTTTTCTTTTTTCCCTTTTTTATTTTTTCTTTTTCTTTTCTTCCCTTTTTTCTCTTTTTTCCTATTCTTTTTTCTTTTTTCTTTTTTTCTTTTTTTCTCTTTTTTCTTTTTTTCTTTTTTCTTTTTTCCCTTTTTCTTTTTTCTTTTTTTCCCTTTTTTCTCTTTTTTCTTTTTCTTTTTTTTTTTCTTTTTTTGTCCTTTTTTTCCTCTTTTTTCTTTTTCTTTCTTTTCTTTCTTTTTTTTTCTTTTCTTTTTTCACCAAAAACCCCAAAGAGATCTTGAGCCCGAGCTGACCCCAAAGCCCCCAGAGCCATGTTTGGCTGGGCTAGTGGTGGCCACAGCTCCCTGGTCCTTGGTTAGTGGGGTCAGGAACGGGAGGTGGTGTGGGGGGGGTAAAGCTGGAGGGGGGGCAGCCGAGCAGCATTGATTCACACCCAAAAACCCATAAAATCCACCTAAACGAAACCCCCTTGGATCACGTCGTGATTTCAGTGGCCACGTTCAAGCCGTTCCGTGGGGCTGTGGGGCCACCCAGTGGCCACCCACCCCACTGCGTTTTGGGGTCCCTAAAGGTGTCAGGGATTTGCCCGGTTCTCTGATGCCCCCCACCCCGATTCCATCACCCCAAACACCCCCTGGGTCATGAAGGGGGTCCCAGTGCCCCCCCTGGGGTGGGGTGGCACCCAAAGAGGGGGTGGGGGTGGGATTGGGGTCCCTTCTGAGGTCCCTTCCAACCCAGCCAGTTCCAGGATTCTAGGATCCTGGTGAGCCCCAGGAGCTACTTCCTGGGGCAGGAGGTGGTGATTTCCCTTTTTTCCCTTGGAAAAAGTTGGGAGCTGTAGGAATTCCCAGCCTGCTGAATCCTTCATTTTTTTTTTTAGGATCCTCCACTAGGTGGTGATGTCCCTACAGCTTCCCGGGCTCATCTCCCCCTGCGGGCAGAGATTCCCGGGAAGTTTTCCAGCAGGAAAGCTGCCAGAGGGTGAGGACACCCCACAGAGGAGCTCCTGCAGCAACACTTCCAGCTTTTTTAATTTTTATTTTATTTTTTTAACGTTATTCCTGAAAATTTTTAAAGTGTTTTCCCTCTCCTTGGAGCTCCCCCCCCCCCCCATTCCAGCAGCTCCCCTTGGAAACTGATGCCAAGAAACTTAAGGAAAAGCCAAGTGATCCAAGGTGTGTTCTGCTCCCAGAGCTGTTTTTTCCAGTTTTCTGGGAAGTTTTCTGGGAAGTTTTCTGATTTTTTTTTCCAGGGAAACAGATCCATGTTGGAGAGGTGAAGTCTCACCAACCCCCAGTAGAAATCCACTTCCCAGACCAGAATTCCCAGGAAAAGGTGGATGGGGAGCACACGGGCATTCCATGTTTCTTCAGGATCTGGAGGATCTGCTGGGCAGAAAGTTGGAGAATTAGGGAAAGAGAAAAAGCTGGAATTTTTTTTTTTAAAAAGCCAAAATGCTGCCATTTCCCAGGAGCACAAAATCCAGGAGGTCCCGAGTGATCAGGCAGGGCTGCTCCAGAGGTTTTTCCAGGTTTTCCAGGGCTGTAAAGGAGCCAGGATTAGCTTGGGATGAATGAGAGGCTCTGGGGAGACCTCCAGCTCTCATCTGCCCCAAAAAGCCCAAGTTTGGGGGGAGATTCTCAAAAATCACCAAAATTTTGGCAGATTTGGGGATTCTCAGGGTTGGAAATTGTCCTTTTGGCTGCAGCCAGGACCTCCCCCCCTCCCTCCTCCAAACTTTTCTTCCAATTTAGCCTCTCCCTCCTCAAAAAGATTCCCTCAGTGCCACCACCTGGATTCCAACACAGACACTGAGGGGCCTCATGTCCCCCTGGCACTGGAGAACGTGTCCTGAGGGGAATATCCATGGGAAGTGGGATGGAAAGGAGGTTGGAGCCAGGGGGGGGTCGGGATCTTCTCCCAAGACAAGAGGCCATGGGCTTCAGCTCTGCCAGGAATGGTTTGGGTTGGATATTAGGGAAAAAATTCTTTCCAGAGAGGGTGCTCAGGCCTTGGAATGGGCTGCCCAGGGAGGGGGTGGATTCTCCATCCATGGAAGTTTTTGGGAAGGGACTGGATGTGGCACTCAGTGCCATGGGCTGGGAACCACGGGGGGAGTGGATCAAGGGTTGGATTTGATGCTCTCAGAGCTCCTTTCCAACCCAAATGCTTCTGGGATTCCAACCCAAATGATTCTGGGATTCCAACCCAAATAATTCTGGGATTCCAACCTAAATGATTCTGGGATTCCAACCCAAATGATTCTGGGATTCCAACCCAAATGCTTCTTTACAAGGAGGGAATTCTTTACAGCCATTGGAATGGGCTGCCCAGGGAAGGGGGGGATTCTCCATCCCTGGAGGTTTTTAGGAAGGGACTGGATGTGGCACTGAGTGCCATGGGCTGGGAACCACGGGGGAGTGGAGTTCTCTCTGATAATCTCAGGGCTTCTTTCCAACATCCCCCTTTCCTCCTCATCCTCCTCCTCCTCCTCATCATCATCATTATCATCATCCTAACCATCCTCCTCATCATCCTTCTCATCCTCCTCCTCCTCCCCTTTCTCCTCCTCCTCCCCTTTCTCCTCCTCCTCATCCTCTCTCTCCCTCCCCCCCTTCCTCCTCATCCTCCTCCTCCCCTTCCTCCTTCTCCTCATCCTCCTCCTCCTCATCCTCTCTCTCTCTCTCTCTCATTCTCCCTCTCTCCCTCCCTCCCCCCCACTCCTCCTCCTCTCCGCAGTGTATAACACGGGATAAAAGCCCCCAAACCCCATTTTTTTCCCCTTTTCCCTCCCGTTTCCCCCCCTCCTCTCCCTGAGGCACCGCCCGCTCTTTCCCGCCTCCGCCCCACGTGACCTCCCCGGGCTTCTCCTTCGGGTCGGCGCCCGCTACGTCACTTCCGCTTCCGCCGGGACCGTCATGGCGGCGCCCAGGGAGGAGGCGGCGGAGCGGCGGCCTTTCGGGAGGCGTTTCCTCACCGATCCCTCCCGCCTCTTCCAGCACAACGCTTGGTGAGAGCGGCTCCTCGGTCCCACTCCCCCTCCGCACCCTATCCGCACCCGCGGCCCTTTGCTGCCCGCTGGGGAAGGCCCCGGAGCGCTGCCCCCCCCCCCCCCCCCCCTCCTTCCCGTAGGCCGCGGGGCTTTGGCGGGGGAGGCCGCGGGTGGGTTCGTCCTCGCCTCCCCGGGCTAACGGGGCTCCTCTGGGGTCAGGAGAGCCCCCCGCGCTGCCCCGCACACCGGGACCTAAAGCAGAACGGGGGGAGCTGGGGGTGTGCGGGCGGCAGGCAGCGAACCGGACCTGGGGCGGTACCGGGAGGGTTCGGAGGTCTGGGGTGGTTCTGCTCTGTGCTGCCGGTGCTTGGGGGTCCTGAACTGTCCTCCGAGGGGGTCCTGAGCCATCCTGGGGGGGTCCTGAGCCATCCTGGGGGGGCCCTGAGCCATCCTGGGGGGGCCCTGAGCCATCCTTGGGGGGCCCTGAGCCATCCTGGGGGGTTCTGAGCCATCCTGGGGCGTTCTGAGCCATTCTTGGGGGGTCCTGAGCCATCCTTGGGGGGTCCTGAGCCATCCTTGGGGGGCCCTGAGCCATCCTGGGGGGGTCCTGAGCCATCCTGGGGGGGTCCTGAGCCATCCTGGGGGGGTCCTGAGCCATCCTGGGGGGTTCTGAGCCATCCTGGGGGGTCCTGAGCCATCCTTGGGGGGCCCTGAGCCATCCTGGGGGGGTTCTGAGCCATCCTTGGGGGGTCCTGAGCCATCCTGGGGGGGTCCTGAGCCATCCTGGGGGGTTCTGAGCCATCCTGGGGGGTCCTGAGCCATCCTTGGGGGGCCCTGAGCCATCCTGGGGGGGTTCTGAGCCATCCTTGGGGGGTTCTGAGCCATCCTGGGGGGGTCCTGAGCCATCCTTGGGGGGTCCTGAGCCATCCTTGGGGGGTCCTGAGCCATCCTTGGGGGGTTCTGAGCCATCCTGGGGGGGTCCTGAGCCATCCTGGGGGGGTCCTGAGCCATCCTGGGGGGTTCTGAGCCATCCTGGGGGGGTCCTGAGCCATCCTTGGGGGGTCCTGAGCCATCCTTGGGGGGTTCTGAGCCATCCTTGGGGGGTCCTGAGCCATCCTTGGGGGGTCCTGAGCCGTCCTGGGGGGGTCCTGAGCCATCCTTGGGGGGCCCTGAGCCATCCTTGGGGGGCCCTGAGCCATCCTGGGGGGTCCTGAGCCATCCTGGGGGGGTCCTGAGCCATCCTTGGGGGGTTCTGAGCCATCCTTGGGGGGTTCTGAGCCATCCTTGGGGGGTTCTGAGCCATCCTGGGGGGTTCTGAGCCATCCTTGGGGGGTTCTGAGCCATCCTGGGGGGGTTCTGAGCCATCCTGGGGGGGTTCTGAGCCATCCTGGGGGGTTCTGAGCCATCCTGGGGCGTTCTGAGCCATCCTTGGGGGGTTCTGAGCCATCCTGGGGGGTTCTGAGCCATCCTGGGGGGGTTCTGAGCCATCCTTGGGGGGTCCTGAGCCATCCTGGGGGGGTCCTGAGCCATCCTTGGGGGGTCCTGAGCCATCCTTGGGGGGTCCTGAGCCATCCTGGGGGGTCCTGAGCCATCCTGGGGGGGTTCTGAGCCATCCTGGGGGGTTCTGAGCCATCCTGGGGCGTTCTGAGCCTTCTCTGGGGGGGTCCTGAGCCATCCTGGGGGGTCCTGAGCCATCCTGGGGGGGTCCTGAGCCATCTTGGGGGGGTCCTGGGCCATGCTTGGGGGGTTCTGAGCCATCCTGGGGGGGTTCTGAGCCATCCTGGGGGGTTCTGAGCCATCCTTGGGGGGTCCTGAGCCATCCTTGGGGGGTCCTGAGCCATCCTTGGGGGGTTCTGAGCCATCCTGGGGGGGTCCTGAGCCATCCTTGGGGGGTCCTGAGCCATCCTTGGGGGGTCCTGAGCCATCCTTGGGGGGTTCTGAGCCATCCTGGGGGGGTCCTGAGCCATCCTGGGGGGGTCCTGAGCCATCCTGGGGGGTTCTGAGCCATCCTGGGGGGGTCCTGAGCCATCCTTGGGGGGCCCTGAGCCATCCTTGGGGGGTTCTGAGCCATCCTGGGGGGGTCCTGAGCCATCCTTGGGGGGTCCTGAGCCATCCTTGGGGGGTCCTGAGCCATCCTTGGGGGGTTCTGAGCCATCCTGGGGGGGTCCTGAGCCATCCTGGGGGGGTCCTGAGCCATCCTGGGGGGTTCTGAGCCATCCTGGGGGGGTCCTGAGCCATCCTTGGGGGGTCCTGAGCCATCCTTGGGGGGTTCTGAGCCATCCTTGGGGGGTCCTGAGCCGTCCTTGGGGGGTCCTGAGCCGTCCTGGGGGGGTCCTGAGCCATCCTTGGGGGGCCCTGAGCCATCCTTGGGGGGCCCTGAGCCATCCTTGGGGGGCCCTGAGCCATCCTGGGGGGTCCTGAGCCATCCTGGGGGGGTCCTGAGCCATCCTTGGGGGGTTCTGAGCCATCCTTGGGGGGTTCTGAGCCATCCTTGGGGGGTTCTGAGCCATCCTTGGGGGGTTCTGAGCCATCCTTGGGGGGTTCTGAGCCATCCTGGGGGGTTCTGAGCCATCCTTGGGGGGTTCTGAGCCATCCTGGGGGGGTTCTGAGCCATCCTGGGGGGGTTCTGAGCCATCCTGGGGGGTTCTGAGCCATCCTTGGGGGGTTCTGAGCCATCCTTGGGGGGTCCTGAGCCATCCTGGGGGGGTCCTGAGCCATCCTGGGGGGGTCCTGAGCCATCCTTGGGGGGTCCTGAGCCATCCTTGGGGGGTCCTGAGCCATCCTGGGGGGTCCTAAACCATCCTGGGGGGGTTCTGAGCCATCCTGGGGGGTTCTGAGCCATCCTGGGGCGTTCTGAGCCTTCTCTGGGGGGGTCCTGAGCCATCCTGGGGGGTCCTGAGCCATCCTGGGGGGGTCCTGAGCCATCTTGGGGGGGTCCTGGGCCATGCTTGGGGGGTTCTGAGCCATCCTGGGGGGGTTCTGAGCCATCCTGGGGGGTTCTGAGCCATCCTGGGGGGGTTCTGAGCCATCCTTGGGGGGTTCTGAGCCATCCTGGGGGGGTCCTGAGCCATCCTGGGGGGGTCCTGAGCCATCCTTGGGGGGTCCTGAGCCATCCTTGGGGGGTCCTGAGCCATCCTTGGGGGGTTCTGAGCCATCCTGGGGGGGTCCTGAGCCATCCTGGGGGGGTCCTGAGCCATCCTGGGGGGTTCTGAGCCATCCTGGGGGGGTCCTGAGCCATCCTTGGGGGGTCCTGAGCCATCCTTGGGGGGTTCTGAGCCATCCTTGGGGGGTCCTGAGCCATCCTTGGGGGGTCCTGAGCCGTCCTGGGGGGGTCCTGAGCCATCCTTGGGGGGCCCTGAGCCATCCTTGGGGGGCCCTGAGCCATCCTGGGGGGTCCTGAGCCATCCTGGGGGGGTCCTGAGCCATCCTTGGGGGGTTCTGAGCCATCCTTGGGGGGTTCTGAGCCATCCTTGGGGGGTTCTGAGCCATCCTGGGGGGTTCTGAGCCATCCTTGGGGGGTTCTGAGCCATCCTGGGGGGGTTCTGAGCCATCCTGGGGGGGTTCTGAGCCATCCTGGGGGGTTCTGAGCCATCCTGGGGCGTTCTGAGCCATCCTTGGGGGGTTCTGAGCCATCCTGGGGGGTTCTGAGCCATCCTGGGGGGGTTCTGAGCCATCCTTGGGGGGTCCTGAGCCATCCTGGGGGGGTCCTGAGCCATCCTTGGGGGGTCCTGAGCCATCCTGGGGGGGTCCTGAGCCATCCTGGGGGGGTTCTGAGCCATCCTGGGGGGTTCTGAGCCATCCTGGGGCGTTCTGAGCCTTCTCTGGGGGGGTCCTGAGCCATCCTGGGGGGTCCTGAGCCATCCTGGGGGGGGTCCTGAGCCATCTTGGGGGGGTCCTGGGCCATGCTTGGGGGGTTCTGAGCCATCCTGGGGGGTTCTGAGCCATCCTGGGGGGTTCTGAGCCATCCTGGGGCGTTCTGAGCCATCCTTGGGGGGTCCTGAGCCATCCTGGGGGGGTTCTGAGCCATCCTGGGGGGGTCCTGAGCCATCCTGGGGGGGTCCTGAGCCATCCTTGGGGGGTCCTGAGCCATCCTGGGGGGGTTCCTGAGCCATCCTTGGGGGGTCCTGAGCCATCCTTGGGGGGTCCTGAGCCATCCTTGGGGGGTCCTGAGCCATCTTGGGGGGGTCCTGAGCCATCCTGGGGGGGTCCTGAGCCATCCTGGGGGGGTCCTGAGCCATCCTGGGGGGGTCCTGAGCCATCCTGGGGGGTCCTGAGCCATTCTGGGGGCGTCCTGAGCCATCCTGGGGGGGTTCTGAGCCATCCTGGGGGGGTCCTGAGGCGTCCTGGGGCATTCAGAGCCTTCTCTGGGGGGGTCTTGAGCCATCCTTGGGGGGCTTTGAGCTGTCCCCGGGGGGGGGTGGGTCCTGAGCTGTCCCCGAGGGGGTCCTGAGTCTTCTCCTGGGGAGTCCTGAGCTGCTCTTTGGGGGTTCTTGGTTGGGAATAAAGTTTTGGAATCAAATCCACTTGGGGACTGTGCTACAGGACTTGTCCTCCAGAGGCTTTTCCTGCTAAAAGTTGGAGTCATCCCTTTGGTTGGGGGTGGGACAGTGAGGTCTTTGGTTTATGGATGAATATCAAGAGAATTGAGTCCTCCTGAGACCAGACCAGGGCTTCTTGGGCCTTGATTTCTGCTTTTTATTCCCTTGTTTTAATAAAAAAAGTCAAGTGAGTCCTTTTACTGGCTGCCCACTCGTGTCTGCCCAGTCCAGTTATTAATCCTTTAAAGTTTCCTGCCTGTTTTCCTCCCAAATTTAATTTAATATTAATAATTCCCCTTCCAAATGCCCCCACTGCCTTTTTTTTTTGGCTTTAACTTCAGAAAAAAAAATCTCATTTTTGCAGAAACCCCCTCCAGGTGCCTCCCTCTCCAACCCCTGTGCTGGAACAAATTCTCCTCAGCTTCTGGGAATGGTTTTTTTTGGTGCTGAGCTCCCCCTGGGCTGGGAGAATTTCTTTCCTCAAACAGGGAAAAGCCTTTGGAGGCAGAGTTGGTGTCTCCTGGGCCTTTTTGCAGCTCAGAACCAGGTCCCCTGGGTGCTGGTGGCTTCTGAGCTTGAACTGGAGCTGGTGACCAAGCTGCAGAGCTGCCACCTGCCCCTTTTCCTGCTTTTTTTTCCCCAACTCCATGCTCAGCTCCTCTTTTTTTTCTTCCCAGGGATCATGTGGAGTGGTCAGAGGAGCAGGAAGCCAGTGCCAGGAGCCAAGTGGAAGAGAACAGCTCAGAGGTTTTGCCCCAGGAGAAACAAGGTGTGTTGGGAAAGGCAGGGGTTTTGTTTAATAAAGTAGAGAAGGACTTTTTATCCCAAATTTACCAAGAGATGTGACTTTTATGGAGTGGTTCCACTGTACGAAGCAGATCCTGATGTCCAGGAGTTAATTACATGCTGGGATGGGGTTTAGATAATTGGCCTCATCCCATGGAATCCCAAACACTGGAAGTGGAGATGATCCAGGCCATAAGAAAGAAAAAAGCAGGAAAACAACTGACCCTGTGGCAGCAAAAAAAAAGGAAAATAAATTCAAGTGAGGTCAGCAGCAGTTTCCTGCTGCTTGTCTGGGAGTTCTGGGGCCTTGTTCTGGGGGGAGGTGGAAGGTTGCCCAGGTGGCCAAGAAGGCCAATGGCATCCTGGGCTGGCTCAGGAACAGCGTGGCCAGCAGGTCCAGGGAAGGGATTCTGCCCCTGTGCTCAGCCCTGGGGAGGCCACAGCTTGAGTCCTGTGTCCAGTTCTGGGCCCCTCAGCTCAGGAAGGAGCTTGAGGTGCTGGAGCAGGTCCAGAGAAGAGCAAGGAGGCTGGGAAGGGATCCAGCACAAGTCCTGTGAGGAAGGGCTGAGGGAGCTGGGGGTGTTGAGGCTGGAGAAGAGGAGGCTCAGGGGAGACCTCATCACTCTCTCCAACTCCCTGAAAGGAGGTTGGAGCCAGGGGGGGGTTGGGCTCTTCTTACAAGATGGCATGGGCTTAATTAGGTTGGATATTAGGAAAAAATTCCTTACAGGGAGGGTGCTCAGCCATTGGAATGGGCTGCCCAGGGAAGGGGTGGATTCTCCATCCCTGGAGGTTTTTAAGAAGGGGCTGAACGTGGCACTGAGTGCTCTGGGGTGGTTGTGGATTAAAGGTTGGAGTTGATGCTCTCAGAGGTCATTTCCAAGCTGGATAATTCTGGGATTCTGTCTCCCACAATTTTCCCTGGGGAGGAAGGGAAATCACTCTCTACAACTCCCTGAAAGGAGGTTGGAGCCAGGGGGGGGTTGGGCTCTTTTCCCAGGCAACTCTCAGCAAGACAAGAGGGCACAAGAGGTCTCAAGTTGTGCCAAGGAAATTTGTTGGATTTAATGGCTGCATCTTGGCTTCACCCCAACAGAGAGCACTTTGCCCATGGCCAGGACCTCATGGTGTTGATCAGCTGAATACCAGAGGGTGACAAAACACCTGGAGGTCACTTGTCACCTCAAGTGACAAAGTCAGGTAGACTCCCCCCTCTCAGCTTCTTCCTGAGCACCTGAATCCTAGAATCCTGGAACTGGCTGGGTTGGAAGGGACCTCAGAGCTCATCAAGTCCAACCCTTGATCCACTCCCACTGCAGTTCCCAGCCCATGGCACTGAGTGCCACATCCAGGCTCTTTGGAAATATCTCCAGGGATGGAGAATCCACCCCTTCCCTGGGCAGCCCATTCCAATGCCTGATCACCCTCTCCAGAAAGAAATTCTTTCTAATGTCCAACCTAAACCTCCCCTGGCACATTTATTCCTCCCTTTCCCCCTCTCCTGAACCTTTCCAAACAATGGGAAAAGGAGGAGAAGGAGGAGGTGGAATCTTCCTCTTCTTTATTTACCACTCTCTGATTTTTTTTCCTCCTTTTCCAGAGGCTCCTCCTGTTGGAACAGAAAAGATCTTGGTTGGGAAGAGTCACCTGGGGTTGGGCTTCTTTGTTCCTGGTGTGGATTCCTCACCCAGAAACTTCTTGCAGTGTTGTTGTCTCTGTTTGGTTTTGCTCTCTAACACTTCTGACACTTGATCTTCTCTTTGCCTCTGGAATTTTCCCTAATTCAAGCTCAGTTTTTCCCTTCAGAGGCTCTGGGAAAGCAGGGGCTGTGTCTGCCCCTCCCAAGTTAACAACCAACATGATGGTGATGACACCACAAGTGTGAGAAGATTTATTTTCTCCTGATTGAAGTGTTTCTCATCAGGAAAAGGAACCCCAATGGGTTTGATTTCCTCCAACTGAGCTTGAAGTCTATTTTCTCCATCCTGGGTCTGCACCAAGCTCAAGGTGCACAGCTCCAGAGCCAAGTGACAGAGCTGCAGCTCTTCTGAGCTGGTTAAAAATTCAACTTTCCCTCCATGCTGCTCAGATACCATCCAGCCCCTTAAATATTGGGGACAAGAGACCTCTGTGCTGCTGCTCTTCTGCCCTGCTGAGCTCTTGCTCCTTTTGTTCCAAGGAAATGGAGTGTGAAAAGTAGTGACAAACTACTGGAGCCACTTCCCCTGCAGCTTCCAGTTGTGTTCACAATGGCAAATTTCAGGATCCCAAAGAGCTTCCCTCTTTTTCTTGGCTTCCCAGCAGCCCCCAGCAGCTCCCATTGTGTCAGGCTCAGCTGAAAATCTGGTTGGCATTAAAAGATTTCTCTGTCATCTTTGGAGAACCTATACAGAAAGGCTGAAATCCTGGAGCAATTTGCTGTCAGAGCTGTTTGTCAGCTTTCCAGGATGGATTTCCTGGGCTGAACAATGAGGGCCAGGGAGATTTTGGTGCTTTTCTATTCAGTGGGAAGCATGAGGAGACAATGGGATGGCTGGAACAGAGGGAAAGCAACCCAGCCAGATGTGCCTGAAGGGCTTGGTATTTTGAGGCTCAGTCATGGCCAAGCAGAAGAAAAGCTGCTGATCATTCTGGCTCTCTTATTCTCTGGATTTTTTGGGGACAGAATTTGTCCTAAAAAAGGGGAGAAGTTTTAGGGGATACCTTGAAGATTTGTGTCTCCTGGCTGGGAAGAACTTTTTTGGGTTTGGTTGGAGGTTCCAGAAGTAGCTCCCATGCAAGTCAGGGAGTCCCAGGTCCTCTTCCTGTCTTTGAAAAGCAAAAGTTCTTTCTTTTTTTTGCCTTTTTTCTGCTATGTGAAAGGGTGAGTGGGAACCTTTGGGGCTGTCCTCACAGAGAGGAGCAGAAAAGTCAGAAAAAAAAAAAAAACCCTGGAGGGATCTGCCTTGCTCACCAATGTCCCCAGGAGCTAACACCACAAACAGGATCTTGAAGCAAGTGTGGTGTGAATTTTTCTGGCAGAAGTGATCCAGGAAGTCAGACTGAAAAATTCATCTGATATTGTCACCTTAGGGTGGTGTTTGCTTGGGGATTTTTAAATTTTTACTATTTTTTTTTTGCTTTAAATCTGTTTCTTCCATGATCTTCCTCAGCTGGCCCTTGATTTCTTGCATTTATTCCAGTGCTTGGAAAACATGAGGGGCTCCTGAGGTAAATGAACTTTAAGGAAAGGTTCCCCATGTGTGGGTTGGAGGGTGACAGCTCCTCAGTAGCATCCAGGAGAATTCCACAGGCATTAAACACAGGAGGACATGGAACACAGTGACTTGTTCAGCCTTTTCCTGGGACAAAAATGGGAGTCAAGCCAAAGGCCTGAGCTGGATTTTCACCCCAGTGCTTCAGGTAAGAAGCTCCTTTCAGCCAGGCTGTCCTCAGATGGACAGGGAACTGCAGGAATCAGGAATTCATAGAATCATAGAATCCTAGAATCCTAGGGGTTGGAAGGGGCCTCGAAAGATCATCTAGTCCAACCCCCCCTGCCAGAGCAGGGCCCCCTAGAGTACATCCCCTAGGAATGTGTCCAGGTGGGGTTTGAATGTCTCCAGTGAAGGAGACTCCACAACCCCCCTGGGCAGCCTGTTCCAGGGCTCCGTCACCCTTACAGTAAAAAAATGTTTTCTGATATTCAACTTGAACCTCCTATGCTCCAATTTACACCCATTACCCCTTGTCCTATCACTGGTCACCACTGAGAAAAGCCTAACTCCATCTCCCTGACACTCACCCCTTACATATTTGAAAACATGGATGAGGTCACCCCTCAGTCTCCTTTTCTCCAAACTAAAGAGACCCAGCTCCCTCAGCCTTTCCTCATAAGGGAGATGTTCCACTCCCTTAATCATCTCAGTAGCTCTGTGCTGGACTCTTTCAAGCACTTCCCTGTCCTTCTTGAACTGAGGGGCCCAGAACTGGACACAATACTCCAGGTGTGGCCTCACCAATGCAGAATAGAGGGGGAGGAGAACCTCTCTTGACCTACTAACCACCCCCTTTCTAATGCACCCCAGGATGCCATTGGCCTTCTTGGCCACAAGGGCACATTGCTGGCTCATGGTCATCTTCTTCCTCCCAGGAATTCTGCTGGATCCCTTCCCAGCCTCCTTGCTCTTCTCTGGACCTGCTCCAGCACCTCAATCTCCTTCCTGAGCTGAGGGGCCCAGAACTGGACACAGGACTCAAGCTGTGGCCTCCCCAGGGCTGAGCACAGGGGCAGAATCCCTTCCCTGGACCTGCTGGCCACGCTGTTCCTGAGCCAGCCCAGGATGCCATTGGCCTTCTTGGCCACAAGGGCACATTGCTGGCTCATGGGCATCTTCTTGTCTACCAGGACCCCCAGGTCTCTTTCACCTCCACTGCTCTCCAGCAGCTCAGCCCCCAACCTATACTGGGACATCGTGTTGTTCTTCCCCAAATGCAAAACTCTCCACTTCCCCTTGTTGCATTTCATCATGTTTCTCCCAGCCCAACTCTCCAGCCTGTCTAAGTCTCTCTGAATGGCAGCACAGCCTTCTGGTGTGTCAGCCACTCCTCCCAGCTCAGTGTCATCAGCAAACTTGCTGAGGGTACATTCTAGACCCTCATCCAAGTCCTTGATGAAGATATTGAACAACACCGGTCCCAGTACCGACCCCTGAGGGACTCCACTGGTCACACACCTCCAACCAGATTCTGCCCCATTGACTACAACTCTCTGACTCCTTCCTTTCAACCAGTTCCTGATCCACCTCACTACCTGATCACCAAACCCATACTTGATCCTGGGTTTTATGGAGTGAAAGAGAATTCCCAAGCCCAGCAGCCTTGCAAATCCCAAGTGGGATATGGGAGCTGAGGAAGGAGTGAGCATCCAGAGCACTTCTGACAGGAGGAGTCTGGGAGTTTTCCTCTGCTGACAGAAAACTGCCTTGACCTTGCTCCCTTTGGTGAGATCAGGGCTCCCATTTACCTGCTCTGCTCTAATATCAGACTTTAAAAATTCCTTTCAGCTTGGGGGTTGAGGCCAAAGCTTCCTAAAAGGAGAAAATCCTTGTGCTTAGGGTGAAGAGCTTATTTTCATGGATGGCTCTTGGGGTTTCAGGGATAGATCCTACTAAAAATATACATCTGAGTGCTTTGTGCTCCTTTGCTAAAGCTGGGTTTCTTATTTCTTATTTATTATATTATTTGGCTGAGGCTGCAGATTTTTTCCAGGTGTTCTTGGCTCATTTTCCTGTCTCCCTTCAGATGAAAGGCCAATAAACAGACTGAAATTTTGGGTGATCTTATTAATCTTCAGTTTTAAGCCTGCTTTTTCTTTTAATCCTCCTCTTCAGAGATGTTGGGGTGGGGTTGTCCCTTCTCCCCCACTTCCATTCCTTGGGGAAGAATCATTTGCACTTGGTTTTTTTGGGCAAAAGTGGCCCAAGGGGGGGTTCATGAAATGGGTTTGGGATCTCTGGCCATGGCTCTTAATGCCATGGATGTTAATTCCAAGCACAAGATGCTGTAATTAACACTTATTTCCCAGGACCTCTCCTGTTGAGGAGAATTCAGGAAGCCTGCTGGATTCATGACATCCCAGGGAAAAAATGAGTTCCCCTGGAACTGTTCTTGATCTGAAATATTTGGGAATAACCCTGTGGGTGGCTCCAGTTTTGTTGGATCATGGCTTGGCTGGAGCTCTTCCAGCTTTCTGCACCTTCTGGGATGTTTCCTCTTGGTGTGAACATGGGGCCACTTGGTGCTGGAGTTAATTCTTGTCATCTCTCCACCTTAGCTCTCCACTCATATTTCCATGACCACTTCTGTGGATTTTTTTCTTTTCATTTGATCAGTGTGCAGTGGTGGAACATGCACAGAAATGTGGGAAGCACAGTGCTGGACACTGGATTCAAGCAGTAGTGGGAATCCAGTCCTGGAATTCTGGGCTATTTGTGCAAACACTGCCCAGGCTTTCAGTCATTTTTCCTCTTTCTCCTCCTGAAAAAAAAAGGGGGAATGTGTTGGATATGGGCTCCTCAGCTCCAGGCAGCTCTCAGAGAACTCCTTACAAGTTGTCAGTGCCTGAGGAGTGTCAGGAGGCTCCAAATGAATTTTTCCAGTGAACCAAACCTGGATTTCTTCATTCCAGTTTCCTTCAGTCTGGTGTCAGCTTCCTTTAAATCCTCTCAGGTGTCAGCAGGATCCTCTTCTCTCTCTTTTCCTTTTTTTCAGTCACAACAAAGTGGGTGTGAGGGGGCAGGCTGGGTGGTGATGGCACAATTTAAAGAAAAAGTGGCTTTCAACCTTGGTCAAGCAGATTGCTGAGTGGATGCCTGGACTGACCCAGCTCTTGCTGCCTTCTCATTTGGCTGCAATTTGACATTTTTGCTTTTGTCTTCACAGAGGAATATGAGGTGAATGCTAAGAGGTACTGGGATGACTTCTATAAAATCCATGAAAATGGCTTCTTCAAGGACAGGCACTGGTTGTTCACTGAATTCCCTGAGCTGGCACCTCAGAGGATCCCAAATCCAACTGGGGATTCTGTGCCTCTGTTGAGGAACCCAGAAGAAGCCAAGAGTGAAGGCCTGGGCAGCTGTGAAAATGGGCACTGTCCCTTGCAAAGCAGGGCAGGGAATGAGTTCAGCCTCCTCAAAACCTCACCTGCTAAAAAAATCTGCACAGAGGAGCTGAATCCAAGGGGTGGAGATTACCCAGGATCATCTGCATCCTACAGGATATTGGAGGTAAGAGCTGGAAAAGAGTGTCACCCATCCCAGAGCCCTTTGTGTCCTTGGTAGTGGGACAGGGAAAGAAAAAGAAATATCAGGGGGTTGTTGCTTTAAGTCAGGAAAAGCAGAAAGCTGAGGGCAGCTTAGAACTGAATTTAATCTGTTGGGATTCTTTTGGATCAGGCTGTGAACTGGCAGAGCACAAGGACCACAAGGAGTTTGAGTTTAAAAGCCCAAGTTTTGCTATCAGATGTTGAAACAAGTGTTTAAAAGTCATCTTTTGAAGAGCTGAGCCTTTGACTTGCCTGCACCAAGCTTTTCCCTTCTCATTTTTGGTCTGCACATTTGTGCTGGCTGTTGGGTGCCTTGGGAGGTGTGAAACACAACAAGGAAACTGAGAAGGGAAAAATGCTCTTTGGTTTTATCCCTTATGGCCCATGGAATAATGGGGAATCTCAGACTTATCCCAAAAAAGGCTGTAGGACTTCTGAGAGTGCTGCCAGCTGGTAATGACCTTTTTCTCTGGTTTGTTCACTGGATTGCTGGGTTTGGAAGTTCCCCCCTTCCAGGGAGAGTCAACAGGACCTGTCCTTTTGATTTCTTATTTTTATTTGGAGATTCCCTCAGCTTTTGGGGCTCCTGGCTCCTTGTGGCTTTCCTGGCTCTCCCTGCAAAGCACCAGTGGGTTTTTCTGCTTTCATTTTGATGGATTCTTTAAACATTCAGAGAGATTCCCCAGGTGCAGTTGTCTGAGCCACCTTCAAAGCAGAAGGAAGAGGAAGGTGGAATCATTGCAGGGCTGGTTGAGGAAGAGCCATGGAGGAAATCCTGGAACTCCAGGATGCAGTCAGAGTCAAGCAAATTCTTTTTCCAGTGCTCTGATTTTTTTTATGGAAGTGAATGCAACCAATCCATGGCCTTTCCCAGTGCTCCAGTGCCTTGGGCTGAGTCACACTTGGGATTCCAGCAATCCCAGTTTCCAAAAGGATAACAAGATGTAGCTTGTCAGTAAGATTTCTCCAAGAACTGGTGTCAGAAACACTGATACATCCCAACCTGATGCCCAGAATCCCATTTCCCAGGGAGATTTGCAACTGGTGACTGCTCTGCTCACTTGTTACTCAGGAGTTGCTCCTAGATGTAGAGAGGTGACTTGAAATGAGCTGTGTGGGGGGGCACACTGTGGAAATTCTTTTCACTCCCTGGCCTTGTGTTTGTGCAGGTTGGCTGTGGTGCTGGAAATACAGTCTTCCCAATTTTGCAAACCAACAAGTAAGTAGTTCTCAGTGGGGTTTTCATCTCTGGGATCTGGCAGGCTCTGGAAAAAAAAAAAAAAAAAAAAAAAATTGGGGAAAGTTTTGCATGTTTTCTAATTTGATCTAAGTTCTAAGATCATCTCAGAGGAAGGGCCAGGTGTAAATGGAACCTTTGCCTCTTCACCTGAGGGTGTTTTCACCTGGAAATCTTTGCTCTTGGAATGCACCAGAGAAAAGATGGTGTGGGTTGGTATTCTCAGGGCTTTTTCAGCCAGGCTTAAGTGTGGCTCCTTTTCCAGAAGGAAAAGCAAAGGGAGCACAAAGATTTCCACCTGGAAATCTTTGCTCTTGGAATGCACCAGAGAAAAGATGGTGTGGGTTGGTATTCTCAGGGCTTTTTCAGCCAGGCCTAAGTGTGGCTCCTTTTCCAGAAGGAAAAGCAAAGGGAGCACAAAGGAGCAACTTGATCCCTGAGTCTTTGCAGAGCCAAATAGCTTTGTATTGACAGAGATAAACTAAACCCCAGGATTTCTGCCTCCCAACTCTGTCCTGTGCCTTTGAGACACTTCTTAATCCCTGGGGAGCACCTTTAGATAAGTCCTGATTGTTTCTTTTCTTTATTTCAGTGATCCAGGCCTTTTTGTTTATTGCTGTGATTTTTCTACAACAGCTGTGGAGCTTGTCCAGGTAAAAACACAAAGGGGGGGAAGCTCCTGGTGCACATGAACACAAGTGGATCACAGCTGCCTTGCTTGCTTTTTTTTTTAGCCAGCCCTGGTGCTGTTAAATGAGGAGAATGAGCCAGCTAAGAGGGTAGAAATGAGGGAAGTTGGAGTTCTCAAAATGTCACCCTGGCAGCAGGCAAATCAGCCAGATTTTCTTTCCCCTGGGGCTGGCAGGATTTTTTTTTTTAAATCCAGGGCTCTTTCAGCTGAGTCAGTGCTGAACCTTGAAAACATTCAGGGTGGTTTTTAACAGGAACTGAAGCTTGGTTTGTGTTCCTGGCAGCTCTGGGAAAGCAGTCTGCTTGCTTCTGCACAGGCAACTGAGGAGGAGGCTGCTGTCTGTGGAGCAGGAGGCTTGGATTTAGTCACAGGACAAATACCACAAAGATATTTCAGGTCAGAACAGGACTGGGAGGATGTGAAGCATCAGCTGGTTCATGTGATGCTGTGGGGAGCAGAGCAGCAGTGCCATTCCATCCTCTTAAAGTGACACAAGGGCTGGTTACTGCAATCTGTCACAGCAGCTTTAGGGAAATGTACAACTTTTGTATTTTTTAGGAATCTAAATGGGATTTTTAAGAGTGTAACTTCATCCAGATGTGGCTTTGGGGTTATAGGGAGTGGGCTGCTTGTAGCTGAGCATTGATTTCAGTGGTGCAGTGAGAGGCTCTCACTTTTGGAAAGATTTCCAGCTTAACTGTGTCAGTCCCTCACTTCTTAACCACTCTGAGTGGAAAACCTGACCCTAAAATTACCATAATCCCTCAATCCAGTTTTGGGCTTTTGGCAGTTGCTGTTTGCCTGAATGTCCCAAGTCCAAATCTCCTTGGAAATCCCTTCTTTTTTAAATCTCATCCCTCTTCCTTGTGAGGAACCTTTCTGGCCCCACCTGGAAGGGTTGAAGGCCAGGCTGGATGAAACCCTGTGCAGCCTGGGCCCTGCCCCTGCAGGGGGCATTGGATCTTTGTGATTTTTAAGGTCCAAGCATTCTGGGCTGTGCCTTGGCCCAGGGAGGCAGCACCAGCTCCCTGGCTGCACCACTTGATGATGTGAAAGTCAGGAGGATGCTCCCATGTCCAGATTCTCCTGAGGGGCTGCTCCTCATGCTCTGATTTCTCTCCCCTTTTTCCCAGAACAATGCAGGATACGATTCTTCTCGCTGCTTTGCTTTTGTCCATGACCTCTGCAATGACCAAAGCCCTTTCCCCATGCCAGAAGGGAGTCTTGATGTTGTTATTCTCATCTTTGTCCTCTCAGCAATTCTCCCAGAGAAGTAAGTCCTGAAAATTCCTCCTGGTTGCAAGAGATGTGTAACAAGCTGGAGTAAGTCCCCTCCTACCAAGGAAATACTCTTCCTACCAAGGAAATATTAAATACCAAGGAAAATTAAACTTGGTGCTGTCTCTGGGCCACTTTTCCATGAAGCCTCTGCAAAGAAAATCTGGAGCTGCTTTCTCCCCAACTTCTGGAACAAGCTGGGTGTGATTTGGAAGTGTCCTGGGGAGAGGGTGTTGTGTGGCATCAGTCACTCACCTCTCCTGAACCCCAGCCACGCTGCTGCACTCAGTATTTCTTTGTGGAGGGCATACTGCTGGATTTTAAGGCTGAAAAGCGAGATTAATTTCTTGTTTAGGAGGGGAAGGGTTCAGCAAAGTGCTGTGGAATCTTTGTGGAACTTTGTTACAACCTCCACAAATCCCTTTTTAAATTCCCTTGGGTTTTATTCCAGGGCATTTCGCTTCAAGTTCACTTGTGATTTGCTTTACAGCAACCAGTGGAGATACTTGTAGTGAGAGAGAGAGAGAGCAGTGAATCCCTGCTGTGCCTTGCTAAGTGATCATTGTAGGAAAAAAAAAAAAAAAAAAACCAAGCAGAATTGGGGAATATCAGAAATAAAGCAACCAAATCCATCCCGGAGAGCTGAGCCGAGTTAGCTCTTTGCATGGAGCTGAAGCATGGGGAAACCTTTAGCCTGCTTTTCCAAAAGAAGGCCTAAGGAATTTTTTTATTTTATTTTTTTTTTTTTGCAGCTTGCTGAAGGCTTCTGGTCTCTTCTTTCCTCAGGATGCAGTGCATTGTGAACAGACTGAGCCAGCTGCTGAAACCAGGAGGAATGATTCTGTTACGAGATTACGGCCGCTACGACCTGGCCCAGCTTCGGTTTAAGAAAGGTGATTTCTTTTCCCTTGGGGATTCTTGCCCACATCACTACTACCTGGGGCTTCTCAGGAGAGGTGGCTGCCCTGTTAATTCCCTGGAAGCACAGGGTGTGCTGGGAAAAGTGCCTCTTGTTGGGTTTTGTAACTCTTGAAATCCCTCTCGCCCTTAGGTCAGTGTCTGTCTGATAACTTCTATGTGAGAGGTGATGGCACCAGAGTCTACTTCTTCACACAAGGTAGGAGGTTAGAAAACATCCCCCTGACTCTCCTCACCTCTTTTTGCCCCTCCAATCTTGCCACGAGCTCTTTCCAGCCTGCCTTTCCTTGGAGCAGTGTGAAATGTTAAGTGTCTCCCAATTGCATGGGGACCTGGCCTTGGCACTTGCTGATGGGAATGTGGCATTGGCAATTCCTTACTGGGAAGTCCTTTTAGAGAAAGATTGGGGTGTTTTCTAGCCAGGGAGGGGGGGATTGGAAAAGCTCTCCCTGAATCTTACTGCCTGTGGAGGATGAGGTGACGTGGATGCCACTTGAAGGAATTTTTCTTGGCTTTATTGCTCTCCTGTGAGGAAATGAGAAGGGTTTGGTTGAGCACAGACCTGAGGGGAACCTCTCCAGTCCTTCTGCTGCTCTGTGGTGGCTCTGGGATTGTCTTCTCCCTGCTTCTCACCAGTTGCACCTTCAGTCATTTGCACCACAGGCCCCTCTGCAAGGTCAGTTTGGGAGCAGCTGCACAACTGCAAGGACCTAAATCCCTTCCTTACTCCACCAGCTCTGTTTGTCCCACCAAAATAAATATTCAGAGCCTGTTTGGCAAAGGCTTCCTGATGGCAAGCAGCTGATAAAAGAGCACAAGCTGGGACCTGTTGGCCCTTTTCTCCAGAAACTCCACACAAACCCCACATTCCCTGGCTGCAGGTAAATAACCTCTCTGCTGCTCAGCAGGACTGGGGCTGGCTTTGCCCAGGGCCAGCTTGCTGGGGCTCTCTGATATTTATTTGCTGGGTCAGGAATACCTGGCAGTCCATGTGCTGCAGCCTCCAGGGCTCTCAGTGCTTTGATTGGGCCCCAACAGGGTGTGGTTTCTTCAGAATTTTTTTTTTTTTTTTTTTTTCCCAAACAACCTTAACCTTAATGAGTCCTCTTCCCCAACAGCACCAAGCTGGCTGCCAGCAGTTGCAAGCCAAGCTCTGGTCCCTTTTTTTAGCTCTTGCAGACTTGGAAATTTTTCTGGAGAGAGGGGGAAGGACTGGATCTGTCCCTACTTGCCAGAAGATGCTCCTGTCCTGGGTTACTGGAGGCAATACCTGGGTCTGAAACTGCTCTTTGTTGAGTCTCTAATTCTGGTTGCCCTCCAAATAATTCTTTCCTTCCTTGGTAGGAGGTAAACTCAAGGGGAGAAACTGATCTCAACCCCCCCCCCATCATGCAATACTTAAATCCTCTGATTTTTACCTTTCCCTGCTGGATGGAGACCAAAAAAACCTTCTCCCAGCCCTCGGGGTGAGCAGCTCCCAGTGAAACGAAAGCTCCATCATCATCTTCAGTCTCTCCTTTGCTTCCAGATGAGCTGAACCATCTCTTCACCACGGCTGGGCTGGAAAAAATCCAGAATTTGGTTGATCGCCGCCTGCAGGTGAACCGTGGGAAGCAGCTGACAATGTATCGAGTGTGGATCCAGTGCAAATACCGCAAACCTCCTCCCCCCCAGCAGGGAGCAAGAGAATCCTAGAATCCTGGAACTGGCTGGGTTGGAAGGGACCTCAGAGCTCATCAAGTCCAACCCTTGATCCACTCCCACTGCAGTTCCCAGCCCATGGCACTGAGTGCCACATCCAGGCTCTTTTGAAATATCTCCAGGGATGGAGAATCCACCCCTTCCCTGGGCAGCCCATTCCAATGCCTGAGCACCCTCTCCAGAAAGAATTTTTTCCTCATATCCAACCTAAACCTCCCCTGGCAGAGTTGAAGCCTCTTGTCTTGGGACAAGATCCTGACCCGGGGGGCTCCAACCTCCTTTCAGGGAGTTGGAGAGAGTGATGAGGTCTCCCCTGAGCCTCCTCTTCTCCAGCCTCAACACCCCCAGCTCCCTCAGCCCTTCCTCACAGGACTTGTGCTGGATCCCTTCCCAGCCTCCTTGCTCTTCTCTGGACCTGCTCCAGCACCTCAATCTCCTTCCTGAGCTGAGGGGCCCAGAACTGGACACAGGACTCAAGCTGTGGCCTCCCCAGGGCTGAGCACAGGGGCAGAATCCCTTCCCTGGACCTGCTGGCCACGCTGTTCCTGAGCCAGCCCAGGATGCCATTGGCCTTCTTGGCCACCTGGGCACACTGCTGGCTCCTCTTCAGAGGGGCAAGGCTTCAGGGCTGAGCCTCTTCCCCTTCTCCCTGCAGTGGCTCCTCCTGGGGATTTGGGATTTGATGGAGTTCAGCACCCCCCAGGACCTCAGTGCCTTTTTTCAGTGCCTGGCAGCACTTCCAGTGGGGTTTTGCTATGGACAAATGCTCTAAGAGGAGACCAAGCAGTGATTTAAGTGTGCTACTGGTTTGTTTTGGGGTTGTTTTTCTTTTATTAATGATGGTTTTGATATAAGGAATGCTCATCTTGCAGCAGCTGAAGATGTAGGGGGGCAAGAGACTCCTAATCTGGATTTCTGTGCTGCATTGTGTACTCTGGGGAACCAAAAGCAACCAACTGAGTGGTAAATCTGCTCTGCAACTACTCTGGATCCTTTCCCCACCTTGTCTCCTCCAGTTCTCTCCTAATCACACAGGTTTCTGCAAAGCCAGAAGGGAAAATACTTGGATTGAGGGCATGACCTGAGAGCAGAGTGGTTTCTCTGGGCCACCTTCCTTAGGGATCCCTCTGGCATGGAGATAACCTGTGGAGGAAGCAAATTCTGCTGCCTTGGCCTTGCTGTCCACACAGATGCCCTAAAAATTCACAGTGGGCAGGGGCCAAGCTCTCAGAGCTTTTGGGGTTGCATCTCAGAGAATCCCAAGCAGCTGATGGGACCAGAACTGATGTGGAGTTCCCTTCTTTTTCTGGTTGGAAAGTGAGAACCATTCCTGCTGACTGCAGCCACTTTGCTGTCATGTGCTAAACCAGAGTTAACCAAGACACTTGGCTGTGATAAATCCAGAGAGTGGCCACCACTTCTCTTGGATTTCTTACTCATTGGGGCTTTCTGAAGGTCTTTCCCAACCTTGGACAGCAAATACCTTTTATCTCAGCTTGATTCCTTTTGTTATTTTTAGGCTGTGTTGCAACAGGTAGCAGAATAAATTTTGTGGTAATGCTTTTTGATGCTGCTTTGGTTATTGATTATAATAATAATAATAATTAATAATAAATCAGGCTTCCTCAGAAGTTCACCTGATGGTCTGGGCCACCAGGTTGGGGTTTTTTCCCCTCTTATCATGAGTCTCACCAGTGCCAGCTCTCATCCATCACCTTGTTTCAGTTTCTGGAGCAGCAGTGGCTGTTGTATGCTCCACAAAACTTGGATATTTGGTAGTATTTGGAGCTTAGAGTTGCCTAGGAATAACTGCCAGCTATAGACACAAAGGTTATGGAATAATTGCTGTCTTGAAACAGGAGGAAAAAGGGTAAAAAGATGAGGAATTCTCTCTGCTCTCTTTGGAGAGTTTGCAGGAGTCAAACCAGGAGCACCCTGACTTGTAAGGTGATGGGAGGGGTTGTGGCAATGCTCTGTGCTGGGTCTGTTGCAGGATAATGAGTTTATAACTTCCCCATCATGGTGTCAGCCCAGAGATATCCCTCAATCTGCTCCCCAGAGCTTTTTGGGGCAGGATATTTCATCTCTGTCTGTGGAAGGGAGAGGCAGCAAACCCATGGCAGGGTTGGGGTGGGAATGGAAACTCACTTGTTGCTTTCTGAGAGCTTTCCAAAATCATGTTGGAGGAGGGTCACACCACTGGGGGGAGAGAATTCATCATCACTTTGTTGGACTGGGTTTTCTAAAGAGTTTAGAGGCAGCTGCAAAGGATGAGGAGGTCCCTGTTTGACTCCTGCCACCCCCCCCAGAAGCTCTGCAGATGCTGCTGGTTTTTTTTTTTCCTAAAAACTCCCCGGCAAGGTTGGTACCTCAGGCAAGTCCTAAGCAAAACAAGGCCTCTGGGAGCTGTGGAAGCTCAGGTCTCCTCATCTTAGGCAGTCCAAGAGTCAGATTTAGCCAAAAAAAGTCCTGGGAGGGCTCAGCAGGACCTGACTCGTGGAACCAGCTCCGTTGCTCTGGGTGGAAGATCTCCCATGTGGTGCTGGTGCCTTAGGCAGGTCCCTTGGGGTCCTTTTCCTCATGGTCCCCAAAGGGAGAGCTCCTCCTGGGATAGCTTTATCTCCCTGGAAGAAAAATTAGTGACTGGGGTAAACAAGCAGCATAATTAGTGTGAATTAAAGTCATTTGGAAGAAGCCTCATTAATCATCCAAAGGCTTGCGAGCAGCGCAGGAAAATATGGGTTTAATTAGAAATGGGATTTATTTAAAGCTGATGGGCTCCCCCTTTAAGTTGCAACTCCTCAATGGGAGAAAATGAAGGCCAGTCATTTATTTTGCAAGGCTCCCTCCCAGTTGCCAGCCTGCTTTTCACTCGGGCTTCATGCAAAAACTTGCAGCCCTGTGTGCCTGCAGCCATCGAGTGGCTCTTGGCCTTTTTCTTAATGCTCCTCATGCTGCTGGAGGCTTGAAGCAATCCCCCAGCATGAGCCATGCTGGGCAGACTTGCTTTGGTTTCCAGGCCTGTTGGTGATGTTCAGAAAGCAACAAGTTAATGGCCTTGAGCTGAGCCAGACAGTGTCTGAGCTTCTGTCCTTAATCTCTTCCAGCTCCTGTTGTCTCTGAAGCTGCTGCTGCTCTGCACCTCCTGGCCTTGCCTCCCACACAGCTCTGCTCAGGTGCCTGGGTCCTGACTTGCAGCAGCTTCTGTCCTTCCCACCTTGAGCCTGCTGAGCAGGCTGGGTTGCCCAACACCTTCAAAGGAAACCTCCAACTTCACTTGCAGCCAGGTTAAATGCTTTTATTCCCTTTTTTTTTTTTTTTTTTTTTTTTTTTCTCCTTTCTCTTCCTCCTTAGCCATTCTGCATGGATCTGCTCTGGTTGTGTTGCCAGCATTCCAGACTTGTGGTCTGTGGTTTACAGGCCATGCCAAGAGAGCTTCTCAAACCTCCCAAGCAGAAAAAGATGATTTCATTGCTTTTCAGAGCCACTGCCCCTGCCACTCTGGAGCCAGACATTGTTACACTTTGGAAAGGCTGGTCCTGGCTCTTGCCAGAGGATGGTGGAGTTCCTTGGAGGTTTGGAGATTTGTTTTGGCTGGAAGGGAACTTTATCATCACCTTTTCTGACCCTTTGCATAACTCTTTCATGTAGGGATTGTGGCATCAAGCCTAGGACTTGGGCTGAGGCAGAACTGGTCCTTCAGACTCAGCCCTGGTGCTGAGAGCTCCAGAGTGGAGGGTGAAGAACCTTTTGCCTCCCCAGGCACATGACTGCTCTTGCAGCATCCAAATTTCCCAGGTCAGCAAGAAACTGGGAGGCAGGAGGGAGGAAGAGGGGAGGGAAAAGACAACGAGGGGGTGGGGAGGATTTCTGATGGCATCACTTTAAAAAAAAAAAAAAAGAAATTGGCAATTCCACTGAAAATTGGAGCTTCCTGACAGCACAGGGGAGTGGGACATGGCAGCCATCCTTGGGCTTTTTATTGTTACAAGAGGAATCATTGAAATATTTCTAAACCAGGAAGGTGTGAGAGCAGACACAGTGGTTTTCCCTTCCAAATGGTTCAGCTTCACCTTCTCAGGTTATGGCACCACCATTTCTAACCCTGAACTGAGCTCCAGGATGAATGAGAGCTGATTATTTTCAATAAAACCAGCAGTGTGAGGAGAAGAAACCTCCCCATGGCTATGCCAGCAGCTTTTGTCACTAAAAGCTGAAATTTATCACTAAATTATCACTAAAGCTGAAAGATTTCCTTTTGTCACTGGTGCTGGGCTGAGCCCCAGTTGAATTCCCTACAGGAATGACAGACCCAGAGTGAACTGAACTGGTTTTCCTGGACACAAATGAAAGGTGCCAAGGTTCCAGTGCCTAAAAATGGGAGCACTGAGGAGGATGAAGCAGTTACAGAGGGATTTGGGGAGCATCCTTCAATTTCTGTAATCACAGAGGAAGGGAAACTGAGTCATGGAGTCATCTTGGTTCTTATCAACCAACTGGATCTGATTTGCCAGTCAGAGCAGTGCCACTGCTTCTGGTTTGGTGCCATAGAGGGAAAAATTAGTCCAGAAAGTAAAGTATTGGATCACTGTCCCTTTTGCTCTTCATCTACCTTGTCAGGGGAATGTGTTTGGCTCCCTTTTGTTTTTTTTTTTTTACAGTATCTGGAGGATTCTGACTCTTAGCAGGGTTTCATCTTTTCAGGGCATGATAGAAACTGCTAGAAAAGTGAGGAAGGAAGAATTTTTAATTTTTTTTTTTTTTTTTTGAGGACTCTCCTGCAAAGTGAGGTGCTCTGGAGGGAAAGGAATTGGGAGCTCTGTGCTTTTATCAGCAAAGCTCTGGAGTTTGTGCTTCAGCAGTGAGTTCCTCTGAGTGCCTTGCTGAATGGGAGCTTGTGGTGCTAAAAAAGTGGGACATGGTGGAGGAAATCACCTCTGAAGGCAGCTCTGAGTGCTGGTTGCAACTTCAGAGAATCCCAGTTACCTTTTTTTGGAGAGCACAAACCAGACCTGAGCCACTTGGCTGGAACACAAGGAGGGAAAAGCAGGAAACAACCACCTGTGCCTCTGCTTTTGTGTCCCAAAACGGGGGGGTTGTGCCACTGAAACCTTTTTTTTGCTCTTGGAAATAGGGGTTCTGCCCCAGAGCTGGATGGGACTGGAAAGCATCAATGGGAAAGCTCATCAGGAAATCTCCCTGGAGCTCCCAGCCTGTTGGTTCCTGGCTGTTTCCAAGAAGGGAGAACATCTTGGTGAGGTTTGGCCCTTGCTGCTTTAAAATGTTTTTCCTTTGCACTAAATAACCCCAAAGAGTCTTCACTGCAAGCAGCAAGCCAGGGGGTGAACAGGAACTTGATTTTGGGGTGGAGGGAGCTGCCTTGAGGTTGGTTTTAATGTTTTTGGAGTCCAAAGAACCCTGGTAAGTCTGGGGAGGGGTTCTGGGCAACTCTGGCCAATCTTTTGGCTTCTGAAACTTTGCTTTTCAGCTCAGGTGAAGGGGGAGGTTGTGGTTGCATCCCAGGCTCCCCCCTCTGAGGGATGCATGGGGCACACTGAGGCTCTCCAGCTGCCACCCTTCTCCAGGGAAAATGGAGGTGTTTTTCCTCATGTAAAGAGAATATTTGCTCTCTCCTTCTGCTTCACCCATGGGATCTAGAAAGGTGCAGTGCTGGGTGCCCCAAATCTGGAGGTAGGGAGTGCTCCAGCCTTTAATTACACAGCCACGTGGGGTTTTTTTTTTTTTCCATGTTCAGTGCCAAGGGTGGATGTGAAGAGGTTGATCAAGGTTCCCTGGAAAACCCAAGCTGGCTTTTCCTCAGCTCCAAGTGACTTCTTCCCTGCTGGGACAAGCCTTGGTGGGAAGGCTGGGATGTATTTCCAGACATTCACACAGAGGCTGCAGAAATATCCTCACCCTAACTGGGACTTGGCAGTGGGATCTTGATTTCATTTCCCTCTTCCACACACCTCAGAGCAGTTTGTTTCATGGAGGTTTTCCAAAGCCATGGAAGGGAGGGTGTTATTCTGCCTGTTTCGTGCAGGAGGAAGAGATGGCAAGGAGCAAATCCTGCTGAGAGTAAATCCCTTTTTGGTTTTTAGGAAGCTGGGAGGGAGGGAGGAGGGGGAAGGATTTTCTGGCCCATCAGAGAGAATCACATCGTTTCAGGTATGTGCAAAATAAAAAAAAAAAATAACAAAACAAAACATGGGGTTTGCCAGCACCACCACAGGGGTGTTCACTGCCCACCTGGGAGTTTTGGGTCCTGATGCTTCCTGGAGCTTCCTCCTCCTCCTCCAAACAGGACAAGGGCACCACTTGGAGCTTGCTGGAGGTTGAGGGAGGCACCTGGATGGGTTCCTACTGGGTTTGGGTATCAAAGCCTCCCTCCTGGGATACCTGAAGGTGGAGAGAGAAAGAGGGAGGAGCAGGAACAACCTCCCAAGATGGGTTCCTACTGGGTTTGGGAATCAAAGCCTCCCTCCTGGGATACCTGAAGGTGGAGAGAGAAAGAGGGAGGAGCAGGAACAACCTCCCAAGATAAAACTCCATTGTGTGGGAGGGTGGAGGCTTTCAGAACGGCCTCAGGAAGGAGCCAGGCATTTATTTTATCTTTCAGAAGCTTTCTACCAACTTTCTGCCAGTCTAAAGAGAAGGAGGAGAGATTTTTTTATTGTTCTAGTGAGGGAAAGGCTGTGCTGGGAGTCCTGCCCTGAAGTCTCCATCCACACGAGGGGGAGATGGTCCTGAAGGATCCTTCTTCACTTCCCACTCATCCCTCCTTAGGATCTCCTCTGCATTTCATGCTCCTCATCTTCTGGATGGTGAGATCATCCCTCAGTGCTCTAAAACCTTAAGGAGCCTGTTGGATGCTGAACAATTCTGTTCTTTTGTCTCTCAGTGGCTATAAAGTCAATTTTTTGCCAGGCTGTTTGGTGCTTTTCTTGAGTCATCAGCTTCTGGAGTTCTGCTATCCCTGAGGAATCTTGGCTTGCTTTTTTTATTTATTTATTTATTTTTTTTAGACCTCATGGCAGTACAGAAATGCTAGGAAAGATTTAAAGGATTTCAGAAGCCTGGAAAAGCAGAGGGAAAAGGAAGTCACCAGAACAGACGTTTAAAAAATTAAAAAATAAAAAAAAAAAAAAATCAGGAGCTTGGCTTGGGGTATCTTTTATCTTTTCCAAATTGCAGATATGTGTTAAAATAAAAAAATCTTACCAAGTTTAGGTCACATCTAACTCCTTTTCCCAGGGAAGCTGTGATGCCAGGGCTGCTCAAGTGGAATTCTTCAGGGACAAAGCACATGGCTGCAGCAGCTGAGGGGTTCCAAGGTGCCAGGGATATTCCAAGGAGCCTGATCCAAGGAGAGCTCTCCCAGGGGGTGTCAGGGGAGCAGGATACTGGGAAGGAGGAAGCTGGCAGAGGGAATGGTGTTGGAGGCTCTGGCTTGGCCCCAGGGATGAGCTAATCCTTGGTCAGGGACATCCCCTGGTGCTCACAACCATCCTGGTGCCAGCTCTCCTCTAAAAGGATCAGAGCTCAGGGGCTCTTATCATAGAATCCTAGAATCCTAGAATTAGCCGGGTTGGAAGGGACCTCAGAGCTCATCAAGTCCAACCCTTGATCCACTCCCACTGCAGTTCCCAGCCCATGGCACTGAGTGCCACATCCAGGCTCTTTGGAAATATCTCCAGGGATGGAGAATCCACCCCTTCCCTGGGCAGCCCATTCCAATGGCTGAGCACCCTCTCCAGAAAGAAATTCTTTCTAATGTCCAACCTAAACCTCCCCTGGCACAACTTGAGACCTCTTGTGCCCTCTTGTCTTGCTGAGAGTTGCCTGGGAAAAGAGCCCAACCCCCCCCTGGCTCCAACCTCCTTTCAGGGAGTTGCAGAGAGTGATGAGGTCTCCCCTGAGCCTCCTCTTCTCCAGCCTCAACACCCCCAGCTCCCTCAGCCCTTCCTCACAGGACTTGTGCTGGATCCCTTCCCAGCCTCCTTGCTCTTCTCTGGACCTGCTCCAGCACCTCAATCTCCTTCCTGAGCTGAGGGGCCCAGAACTGGACACAGGACTCAAGCTGTGGCCTCCCCAGGGCTGAGCACAGGGGCAGAATCCCTTCCCTGGACCTGCTGGCCACGCTGTTCCTGAGCCAGCCCAGGATGCCATTGGCCTTCTTGGCCACCTGGGCACACTGCTGGCTCCTCTTCAGCTTCCTGGCAATCCAGACTCCCAGCTCCCTTTCTGCCACTCTGTGCCCAGCCTGGAGCTCCCCATGGGGTTGTTGTGTTGAACCTCATCCCCTTGGGATCAGCCCAACTCTCCAGTCTGTCCAGGTCCCTCTGCAGAGCCCTCCTGCCTTCCAGCTGATCCCACTCCCCCCCAGCTTGGTGTCATCTGTGAATTTGCTGATGAGGGACTCAATCCCCTCATCTAAATCATCAATAATGATATTGAACAGGACTGGGCCCAACACTGATCCCTGGGGGACACCACGGCCGCCATTTTGATGCAGCCCCGTTCAGCACCACTCTCTGGGCCCGTTCCAGCCAGTTCCTGACCCAGCACAGATGCCCCTGTCCAAGCTGTGGCCTGACAGCTTTTTCAGGAGAATCCTCTGGGAGACGGTGCCAAAGGCCTTGCTGAAGTCCAGGTAGAGCACATCCACAGCCTTCCCCTCATCCACCACTCTTATTAAGTTGCTAAAAAAAGGGGGAAATAAAAGAGTTTTCCTCTGTAAATTCTTGGAGATCCCAAACGGTCTCTTGCTGGACCAAAAGTTCTGGGGGGTGTTCACAAACTGGTCAAGGATGAAGAGAATTTGGGGTTCTTAAGAATGATTTGAAGATTTAAGAATTATTAAGCTGAAGAATTATTTTAGTTTGGAGGCATTCCAGGCTTTTAGAAGGAGCATCTTAAAAGCTGACAAGTGGAATTTTTCATGGGATCCAAAATTTGCTTTCTACAAAATGATGGAATGCATCCATATCCCAACCCTTTGGAATTAGGAAACCTTTCCCTATCAAAACAAACTCAGAAATTGACCTTTTCTTGCTGGAAGCACAGAACTTGTTTTCTCTTCTTTAGGAAACAGAATTAAAACCAAACAAAACTCCCCCCCCCTTCCCTCCCCAATCCCAGCCAGGGGGGAATCAGCTCCCATGGGACTGAGCACCCTAAAAAAGGGTCCAAGTCTGCTGTGTCCTGGCACTGATAAAGACATTTTCACTCCCAGACCATTCCTGCTCCAGGGAATCTGCTCCCCAAAGGAAAAAGTGGAGCTGGGCACTGTATCCCTGCTCACAGCCTCCAAAATCCTTGAACTGGAGCCTCTGCACCTGGAAATTTTCTCTCTTATTTTTCCTTTTTTTCCTCTTTTTTTCTTTTCCTTTTTTTCTCTTTTTTCCTTTTTTTTTTCTCTTTATTTTTCCTTTTTTTCCTCTTTTTTCTTTTCCTTTTTTTCTCTTTTTTCCCTCTTTTTTCCTCTTTTATTTTTCCTTTTTTCTCTTTTTTCCCTCTTTTTTCCCTCTTTTATTTTTTCCTTTTTTCTCTTTTTCCCCTTTTCCTGTTTTTCTTCTTTTTTTTCTCTTTTTTCCCTTCTTTTTTTTCTTCTCTTCCTTTTTTCTCTTTCTTTTTATCCTTTTTTTCTTTTATTTTTTCTTTTTTTCCCTCTTTTTCTTCACTTTTTTCTTTTCTTTTTTCTCTCATTTCCTTTTTTCTCTTTTCTCCTTTTCCTTCACTTTTCTCTTTTTTTCCTCTTTTATTTTTTCTTTTTTTCTCTCGTTTCCTTTTTTCTCTTCTCTCCTTTTTCTTCACTTTTCTTTTTTCCTTTTTTCTTTTTTCATCTTTTTCTTCTCTTTTCTCTGTTTTTCCTCTTTTTTTTTTCCTTCTTTCTCTTTTTTCCTCTTTCTTTTCTCTCTTCCCCCCCCCCATTTTCTTATTTTTTTTTTAAACAAACCAACCCAACACCCCCTGCTCTCCATTTCCTTCTCTCTTTCACCCCCTCCCGCCCACCGCGCAGAAAACTCGCACAGCGGGAGCCGCACCCGGAGTTCCTCCCGCACCGAAAAAACCCCAAAAACCCCAAAAACCCCAAAAACCCAACCCCAGAGAGAGCAGAGAAGCTTCGGGCTCTTCCACCCCCCCTTTGCGAGTCAACAAATCCTTTTCCAAATAACCCAACCCCGGCCGGGGCTGTGCGGTTGTTCCGCGCTGTTCCGCGCTGCTCCGCCGCATCTCCCTCGTTTTTCCGGGACCCAGTTGGGTCCGAACTCCTCGCTCTTAAGAGGTGACGGTACCGAACCTGTCCCGGTGGATCCGCGCTGCGGAAATCTCCGCTCCCATCCCTAACCCGCGCCTGCCTCCCCTCGGACAGCCCCGGCCACTCCTTACCCAACATCCCGGATTTTTTGGGATTTTTTTTTTGGTTTTTTCCTGAAGGAATTTGCAGGATTTTGCCCCCCCCCCCGGAAAAAGGCGAATAAAACTACGATGCAATCGCTCATTCCCAGCCAGGAGGAGCCCTGGGATTTATTATTTTATTTTTTAATTAATTTAATTTTTTAATTTTTTTTTTTAGCTTCTTGCTCAGCCTTGGAAAGGAGAACGGGGAGGGGGGGGGGGGGCACCCAGCGGTTCTCGGGGTCGCGTTTCGCCCTCCAGATCCGGATTGGATTCGGATTTGGGGCTGGGGTCCCTTTCCTGGGGGGCTTCACGGGGGGGGGGGGTGGGGGGAGGGGGAATTGTGGGGTTTTGGGGTGCCCTTACCTTGGGGGGTGAGGTCGCTCCTGGTTGTGGAAGGTGGGGATTGGGAAGAGAAGGATTTGGGGGGGCTGTGAATAGACACCCCCCTCACACCCATTTTTGGGGACACTCGGGGGGGGTCTGGTCAAACCCTGCTCCCCCTGGGGGGGGATTAATGCCCCACCCTCACCCTCTGTCCCCCCCAAAACCCCCCAGCCCCCCCCAGGACTATGCACCCCCCCCCCAGCCCTTCCGGGACCCCCAGACCCCCCCGGAGCATCCTGACCCCAAAACCCCCCTCACCCTCTCCCTCTCAGAACCCCCCCGACCCCCCCTGACCCCCAGCCCCACCGACCCCCCCCAGGGCATCCTGACCCCAAAACCCCCCTCACCCTCTCAGACCCCCTCTGACCCCCCCTGACCCCCAGCCCCACCGACCCCCCCCAGGGCATCCTGACCCCATAACCCCCCTTACTCTCCACCCCCCAGACCCCCCTTGACCCCCAGACCCCACATCCCCCCCCTTACCCTCTCCCTCTCAGACCCCCCCTGACCCCCCAGGATTATGCACCCCCCCCAGACCCTCTGACCCCCCCCTGGGGCATCCTGACCCCATAACCCCCCCTCACCCTCTCCCTCCCAGACCCCCCCTGGACTGTGCACCCCCTCAGACTCCCCCCTCGACCCCCCCCCTCCGGGGCATCCTGACCCCATACCCCCCCTCACCCTCTGCCCCCCGGACCTCCCCTGACCCCCCCAGACCCACTGACCCCCCCCCGAGGCATCCTGACCCCATACCCTCCCCTCACCCTCTTCCCCCCAGACCCCCCCTGGACTACGCAACCCCCTGACCCCCCCGAACTATGCACCCCCCCAACCCCCCGTCCCCTCCACACCCCCCCCCCGGAGCATCCTGACCCCAGACTCCCCCTCACCCTCTCCCTTCCGTACCCCCCCTGACCCCCCCAGACCCACTGAACCCCCCCCGGGGCATCCTGACCCCATACCCCCTCCTCACCCTCTTCCCCCCTGACCCCCCCGAACTATGCACCCCCCCAACCCCCCGTCCCCTCCACACCCCCCCCGGAGCATCCTGACCCCAGACTCCCCCTCACCCTCTCCCTTCCGTACCCCCCCTGACCCTCCCAGACCCACTGAACCCCCCCCGGGGCATCCTGACCCCATACCCCCCCCTCACCCTCTTCCCCCCTGACCCCCCCGGACTATGCAACCCCCAACCCCCCCCTGACCCCCCCAGCCTCCCCCGGAGCACCCTGACCCCAAACCTCCCCAGACCCCCCCTGACCCCCCCGAACTATGCACCCCCCAACCCCCCCTGACCCCCCCAGCCCCCCCCGGAGCACCCTGACCCCAGACCCCCCCCCTCCCCAGGCCCCGCCCCCTTTGCCCCCCCCTCGCTCTGACCCTGCCCCCCCCCCCTCCACCCCCCCCCCCCAGCCCCCGCCCTCTCGGCCGCCGTGCAAATCTCGCGAGACTCGGCGGGGTTTCACCACTGTGTGTGCACCAATCGATCCGGGCCGGGCCGGGCCCAGCGCCGCGGGGAGGGAGGGGGCGAGCAGGGGCCCCAGCGGCCCCGCCACCTGCCCGCACCCCCGAGAACCGGAGGGGTTCCCCTCCTCCCACCCCCATAACCCCAATTCCCGGCCTCCATTCTCTCTTCCCCACCTGCCCGGGCCACCTCCGCCCGCCGAACCTTCCCCCCTCGGGCCTTTTGTCCTGCCGCGAGGCCTTGCGGTTACCGCCGGCCTCCGCGCACCCCGGCCGGGACAGGTTTCTTACGCGAGGCCGGGGATCCGCGGCCTAACCGTCCCTTCTCACTCGCTTCTCCCCCTACCCCCCCATCCCTCCCAAACCCACCCCCCACCTCGACCCCCTCAAGTGTCTCCTTCCCCGCCTCGGAGTCGGCGAGGGGCGAGCCCCCACTTTCCCCCCCTCCACTGCCACCGCCCCCCCCCCCCCAGCCCCCCCTCCTTTCCCCTCCGCCCTTCTCCCCCGCCTGGAGCCCCGGGTGCCCGCAGCGGCGGCGGCGCTCGGTTTACGAGAGGCCGCGGAGCCGCCCCTGGCCTCCCCCCCTCCCGCCCGTGCTGCCGCCGCCGCAGCAGGTTCCCTCCCTCCCTCCTTCCTCCTCCTCCTCCTCCTCCTGCCCCCGGCGGCGGCGGCGGCGGGATCCGAGCGGTGCCCGGGGAGCGCTGGGCCCGGGCAGGAGGGGAGAGGAACGGCGGGGCGGCGGCAGGAGCAGCAGCACCAGGTGAGACCGCCCGGGATGGGGGGGATGGAGGGGGAAGCGCGGAGACCCCATCACCCCCCAGCACCATCACCCCCTTCCTTCCTTCCTTCCTTCCTCCTCCTCCTCCTCCTCCTTTCCTCCTCCTCCTCCTCCTCCTCCCTCCCCCGGTGCCGGGCCCGAGGCCGCTTGGAGGGCGGCGGGGCCGTGGCGGAGGGTGGGGGGAAAGCGAGCGGAGACCCCGGGGAGGGGCGGAGGTGGTTCCGAGGCTTTCCCCGGGGTTGGGTTGCGGCGGGGCCGGGGCCGAGGGGGGAGTCAGGGCGGAAGGGCCCGAGGCCTATGGCCCCGGGCGGCCGGAGCCGAGGCCTGGGCCTCGGGTGCTGAGCTCGGCGGGGCAGGGCGAAGCGCAGGCCCCGCGGGTTGGCAGCGTTAGGCCCGGGCCCGTTCTTACCGGGGTAAGAAGGGAGGTTCGGTCCGGTTCGGGGGGGGAATAGGGAGAGGAAGGGGGGGTGGGCACGGCCTGTGAATCCCCGGGCTGGGAGTTGAGGTGGTGCTGAGGAGGAGGAGGAGGAGGCCGAGGCGGTGGCAAAGCTGCTCGCACACCCGGGGGTTTGTTACCGCGTGGGGAGGAAAAAAACCTGAAATCCCCCCCTAAAATAACCCTCCCCAAAAAAAAGGAAAAATTTCCTTCCAAAGGAGTCAGGGAGGTAATGCCATCCCCAGCTGGGAGGGATGGGGAAGGGGGGTCCTGGGCAGTCCCCGGGGGTGGGAAGGCTCGGGAAGTTGTGGCGATCCCTTTCCCGGCTCTTCATCCCGGTTTAGGGATGCGATTCCCTCCTGGATGGTCTCCACGTATCCCCCGGTGAAGGAGAGACCTGGGAGTGTTTGAACACCTTTTGCCTTCCTGCCTTGTCTGTCATTTTCCTCCCTGCACAGATTTCCTGGTTTGCAAACTGGGCTGAGAGCTTTGTTGGAGGTTTTCATAGTAGAAAGGAGATTGTTTTGTTGTTGATTTTTTTTTTTTTTTTTTTTTAATAACCACATTTGGTATCCCATTAGTGTCTGAGTTCCTGATTTGGGAGAGCACTTGGAAATGCCCCTGGATGGATTCACTTTGCCCCCTGTAACTCAGAGCTGCAGCATTGGGAGGAAACAGCAGGGACAAAATGGACAGTTAATAAAAGGAACAATTGTATACTGCCTCTTCTAGAGGGCACTTGCTGCCCTTCAAGAACTTTCCTCATTGCATATGCTCTTTATACAGCAAATCTTTATCTTCAGTCTTTTTTTTTTTTTTCTACCTTAGTCCAGAAAATGAAACTGGAACAGACATTTCTGGAATTGGTGCAGTTGGGAAGATGTGATTCAGTTATAATGAACATTGAAATTTGTCCCATTTTTTTTTTTCCTTCAGCTCAGCATTCAAAATGTTTATTTCCTGATTTTTAACCTGGGAGACACAACTATTTGGGTTTTTTTTCATCCTCCAGATAACAGCATCCATTACCTTGGGTTGCCAAGAGGTGCATCCAGAACCTCAGCTATTTCTCTTCCACTAGAAGTATCTGATGCTTTACTCTGTAGAGTAAAAGGTTTAAACAAGCTTAATTTTTTTACTTTTCTGTACTTGAAACCTCCAGCACTGTCAGTGAAATTTGGAGGTAGGGGACATGTAGAATTTCCAGGATTTGCCAAAAATTACAACAAAAATGTTGCTTTTTTTTTTTTTTTTTCCTCCTGGTCATGCAGCACTGATGAAAAGCTCTGAAACTTTTAGTCAGAACACTCTGGTCCCATGTTTTCTTTTTTTTTAATAAAAGCATCCAGTGGGAGAATGTGACCATTGATTTCTTGGGTTTAGAGCCCTTGACATGGATGGTACCAGAGAGAGAAGAGGAAACTCTCCAGCAGGGTTTTGGTTTTTAAATATAAAATATTCAGATGGGAGCTAAGTCATGGCATTCCTCCATGGTAATCTGCCATTTCTCTGGGAAGAAAAAGCTTTCTCCTTGGTTGTGCTGCAGAGCAGGCCCTTTGGAGGCTTCTCAGTGGCATGGAATATTAAATCTCTCTCCTTGCCTTGCATAACCTGAGTTTTCTTCTCCCTCAGCAGCAGAAATGATGGAAGAATTGCATAGCCTGGACCCAAGAAGGCAGGAACTCCTGGAGGCCAGGTTCACTGGAGTTGGGGTTGCTAAGGTGAGTAGGAATATCTCTGGTAACTGGCATGACTCCTTAGCCACCCTCTGCTGCCCCTTTTGGGTTGGTTTTTTTTTTTAAAATTTCTACCTAGATAATTTTGCTTGGCTGAGCAGAATGTTTTGTGTTGATAGTTGTGTCTTGGCTGCTCCTTTGCTTCAAGTGTGTTGAAGAGGAATGAAAATGGGATCTCTAGGAGCAGATGTTTTGCCACACAGAAGTTTTGGGGGATCTAATTAAGACTTTAGGAGATGCTCCATCTTCAGGCAGCTTCTCTACACCCCCAAAAAAACCCATGACAGCTTTGGCTTTGCAAGGGAAAAATCTCCTTTATCTTTTCCTTTCTTCAAGTCTCCATTTGAGAACTGAATTTGGCCACTTGGTAGCTACAGTTCCAAATTTTCTGTCTTTTGATACAACATCTAATCCCCTAATCAAGACCTTGAGGGTGCAGGGTGCTCAAATTGCTGCCCAAAAAATCCATGACAGCTTTGGCTTTGCAAGGGAAAATCTCCTCTGTCTTTTCCTTTCTCCAAATCTCCATTTAGAACTGAATTTGGCCACTTGGTAGCTACAGTTCCAAATTTTCTCTGATTTGATACAACATCTGACCCCCCCAATCCAGACCTTGAGGGTGCAGGGTGCTCAAATTGCTGCCCAAAAAATCCAGGACAGCTTTGGCTTTGCAAGGGAAAATCTCCTCTGTCTTTTCCTTTCTCCAAATCTCCATCTGAGAACTGAATTTGGCCACTTGGTAGCTACAGTTCCAAATTTTCTGTCTTTTGATACAACATCTAATCCCCTAATCAAGACCTTGAGGGTGCAGGGTGCTCAAATTGTTGCCCAAAAAATCCAGGACAGCTTTGGCTTTGCAAGGGAAAAATCTCCTTTATCTTTTCCTTTCTTCAAATCTGCATTTGAGAACTGAATTTGGCCACTTGGTAGCTACAGTTCCAAATTTTCTCTGATTTGATACAACATCTGACCCCCCAGTCCAGACCTTGAGGGTGCAGGGTGCTCAAATTGCTGCCCAAAAAATCCATGACAGCTTTGGCTTTGCAAGGGAAAAATCTCCTTTATCTTTTCCTTTCTCCAAATCTCCATTTGAGAACTGAATTTGGCCACTTGGTAGCTACAGTTCCAAATTTTGTCTTTTGATACAGCTTCTAATCCCCCAATCAAGAGCTTGAGGGTGCAGGGTGCTCAGATTGTTGCATGGACACCCCCAAAAAGTAGTTTTCTGATAGCAGGGAAGCTCTCCTGTACCTGTGATCCACAGCCTGCTACTAAAATCCCATCTTTGTCCTCATGTCCAACTTCAGAACTGTTCAGTAGGTGCCTTTCTTGAGAATAACAACATTGTGTGGCTGCTTCATCCCCTGGCATTAAGCTCTTCGTTCTCCAGATGCTGCTGGTGGTGTTAATTGATGCTAATTGAGTCACCTAGCAATGAAATGGTGGCAGAACTCATCTGCAACTGAGTCAGTGATAAGGAGTTTCCTTTTGAGGAAGATCCTGAGTTTTGGGCAACACCAGGGGAGGTGGTAAACCAACTACCACTGCTGTCTGTGATTTTTCAGAAAGCTCCTAGAATTATTTAGGGGAGAAACTTTGTAGCTGCTCTGTTTCTTAGAAGAATTCAAAGCCAAGCAGAACTTGGAAGAGGGTTTTGTTGGAGTTCATGCTTTCCTTTCTGCTCTGTGCTTCAATCAGGACTCAAGGTTCAGTCTTGGAAGGGAGCACAAGTCAAAATCTTCAGCTCTGAGGCAGTGGAGTGAGGAAGAGGAGTTTTTGCCAGGGAGTAACAGTTTCTGTTACTGAAGTCAGTGAGGCTTTTTTTGATCTTTTCTCCCAAGACTTTTTTTTTTTTTTAATCTGAAGACTTTTACTACCATAAGCTTATGCCACACAATGTATTTACAATCTTGAAAGACTTGTTTTATGCAGCATTACAACTTTTAATGTTCCTCTTCATCTCTTTCTTCCCTCTTTCCCCCATGGATGTCACTTGAACATCTTTAGCTGGACCAGTAGAGATAAAGTAAACCAACTTTCTGGCCTAGCTGAGACTTAGAAGTGTAGACACAGCTTTAAAACTGTGCCAGCATACTCACTGCTCACAAAGAATGTTAAGAACTTTTTCTTTTAGAGGCACAAATTTTAAATGCTACTGGAACTTAATTCTGCTTTGAACAGGTTTGTAGCAGAAAGAAGCCCTTTCTCTGTCAGGTGAATATTGAAAACTCTTTTATTTCTAAAGCATAACCAAGCAGAATAGCCTCATTTCTTAGAGACTTTGAGCAAAGCCCTGCTCCCAACTTTTAATTTTTCCCCTTTTTTGTGCAGCACAGGGTTTTCCTTTGAGATTCCCAGGAACCTGGGAAGTGCCTTTCCAACCGTAGATCCCTCTAGTGATTCCCTTGCTCATTTCCAGCAGCTCAGCCAACCATTGATATGAAGTAGCATGACTCTGCTATGTTGCAGCAAATCTTGGGTGCAATATTAACCTCAGATACTACATTCCCTCCCAGGTTGGTGCTTCAAATTCCCTCCCTACCCCCCCAAGCCTCCGTCCGTCATGCTCCGCCCTGGCATTGGTAGGTCCTTGTCTTCAAGGGAATTATTTTGGGGAAAGCTGGGATACCATTTGTTTTGCTTCAAACTTCTGAGGTTTTTTTGTTGTTTTTTTTTGAATTTTTTTAGCTCACTCCAATCCCAAGGGGGAAGGAAAGCTCCGTAGGGTAGGGTGGTGCCATCTAGTGGGACTGGGACTGGCACACCCTCCTGGGATAGAAGGGATTCTGCTGCTGTTTTCTTGCCTAAAAGGAAGAAATGGCAGCTGGGAGGCTCTGAAATTGGGGGGAAGGCAGCAGGCAGTTGTAACTGAGCTTCCTGCCTTCCTCTGACTTGCTGCATAGCTTAGGGTGGTTGGTTAGGGTTTTTTTTTTTTAATGTTTAGAAATAGAGGGTGTATTTGGGAGCTGTGTAATGTAGTCCTTTACATCCTTAATACAGCTGCAGCTTCAGAGCCCACGAGTCAAGAACAATTCTATGTGTTTCTGCAAATGAAGAAAGACTGATAAGCTGAGCTAGAATCAATGCTTAGGCTTGAAACCAGAAAAAAAAGCTTGTAGCCATCAGAGTCATGGGATTCTGGAAGAGCTTTCCAGTAACAGTAGTAGAGGACAGAAATCCTAAACTGTTTTGGAAACAGCTGTGTGCTGTCACCTCCTGTGGTAGCTGAAGGCACAACCCAATGACCGAGGTCATTTGCAGTCCCAAATGCCTCAAAATTCTGTTGCAAGTCTGTGCTGAATTATCTCACTTAGTTGCTGGAGAAAATCATTCTCTAGAAGCTTGGAGTTAATTCCTGGAATCAAATCTAGGAGCAAGGAATGTTTCTAGGCAACTGTTCCACTCCTGTGGTTCAGCCAGGTCACCAAATAGCTTCAAAAAGCCAGTGATGCTTTAGATGTCTATTCCTGCCATATGGTAAAGTGCCATTTTCCCCCAAATTTGCAAAGCAAGTCCTTGCATTAACACATGACTACCTGACACCTACCAGAATTCCTGCTTTTTTGGCTCCTGTTTTTATTTTGCTTAGTAGGGAAGTGGAAGCATCTTCAAAATGCAGTTTTTTATGTAGATAACATTGTTTAATTTGCTCTCTTCTCCTGCCTCCCTTCCCCCTGCCTGGGTGCTGCCTTTAAGATATCAGATGGGTTAATTCCAAAGGATTTCTGGCATTTCCACAGCCTTTTCCTGGAGCAGAGAGTTGGTAATTGGGATTAAATCTCTTTGCACATGGTTCTCCAGGCTTAACCAGGGTGGATCATGGCAGCAGCACACATCTCCTCTTCAAAAGATCTTAAAAGTTGTGTGTGCCACTTGATTAGAGCTGAACTAAACAGGCTGAAGGATTTCTAAGAGTAACCCTCACTTCTTTGGTGTGGGAATCCTGCAGATGACTGTGCTAGAATTGAAAAGTTTTCCTGGTAGCCAGTGCTCCCTTCCCTCCCTCTTTGAGATATTGTAAAGACAGAAATGAAAACAACCCAAAGAGTGGCACTTAAGCTGCAGAACATCTGCCTCCAAAAAGAGAATTCCTTCTAAAAAAAGAACAGTTTTTACTTGCATTATTTTGGTTTTTACCATCTCTCTGTCACTTTACCAGCCTAACCAGCTCAGTAACTAGCAGGTTGGTGGTCTACATGGCAGCATTTTTTAGCAGTTAGCAAGCTGAATATTTATTTGAGAATAACCATGTCTTGATTGGAGGGAAGTGGTGCTGCAGAGCAGTGGGCCCTAACAGGTAACCAGGTAACCAACCACCAGAAGAGCTAGTTAAGAGTTTAGAAACTCAGAACTGAATTTAGCAGCTCTCACAGGATGTGTCAGTACTTTATGCCAGATACCTGAAAATTGTTTGGGTGTTTCTGTGTGCAATGGAATTTATTTCAAATGTTTTGTGTGCCTGCCAGAGCCTGGATGTAGTTGTCAGAGCTCAGTTCTCTACCTCCCCTTGCCCTCAGGTGAATTGCAGGACCCTTCTGTCCAGTTTTGGTGTCAGTAAAAATCCTTTTTCAACCTGAGAGAACTCATAATGCAAGGGAAGGAAATCCTGGTGCAGATCTGCTTGCCCATCTGATCTAGTGGGGGTACATCTGGTAGTAGATGAACTTCTCCTGGCTAAAAGACTGAGTGATTGGGGGGATTTCATTGTTAGCTGGAAGAGGGAGCTTTCCTAAAAGCCCAATTAAAAAGCAGGATGTAATTCTCATACTTATTTGATGCTTAATGAGAGCATGTTAATTAAACCTGTCTTACACTATAGTGCTGGACCAGAGTAACTGGAAAACCATTGAACCATTTCACTGTGTGGAGTCAGCACTTTTAGTGGAACTAAAGATTGACTTTTTCTCCTTTGAAATCTCTTGATTTGCTACAGAATTCAGAAGAGCTCAAGTTCCCTTGTCTCAAGGTAATGAAGCATGGAGTTAGCAAGAGAAGAATTTTGCACTGCATGTTGCTGGAAGGCCCCAGTGGAGGCTCTGGTTAGGCAGCTTGAATTCCTAGAGCTGTCTTTTGAGACCAGGAGCTGGAGTGAAGAAAATGGAGGCTGCCCAAAGTTGTGGACAAGCCTTGAGGGCTGATTTTTGGGAGCCTGGAGAGGCTGAGGAGCTGCAGAAGTCGTGGGGCAGTGGATGGGCTTGAAGAGGAGAGAGGTGAGGGCTGAGTCAGGCTTGGAGAAGGAAGATCCAAGGCTAAGTTGTTCCTTTTGAAAATTCAGCCATTGTGCTTTGTTTGTGGCCTTTCCAGAGCTCTTGCAGAGGGAGAAATGACTAAAAGCAGCTTGTGTGAGGGGACAGATTTTTCAGTCCTTGCCTTTTGAGTAGGAGTCTTGATAACGTCTGCTCCTGCCTCATCCACTTCTCAGCCTGGAGGTTTTGTTGTGCATAGGTAGGTCATGGACTTAAAAGCAGCAGTTGAGAGGTGAATCACAAGGGAAAAGAGCATGCCAGCTTATCTCCCAATGAAATTCCTTGTGGAGGAGGAAGTGTGTGCTGTTCCTGTGCTTGTCATTTGGGTAAACACTCTGGAAACTTGGGAGCTGCTTTCAGATGACCCACGTAGTTTGAATTTTTGCTGAGCCCCAGCACTGAGTCTCTTGACAGGGTACAGTGGGTGAGTGGGCTGGAAGTGGCATCCCCAAAGTAGTCTGGGCTAGAACAGCCAGATGCCTTCTTCAGGATCAAAATTTATAAGCCCTTCCTGTGTAAATTATTGCATGTTTATGGTTCCCTGCTTCAACTTCCCCAGCAATATTCTGATGTTGCTTAGTTGGGGTTTTTTTTTTTCCCTCCAAAATTCAGGTTTGTGCCTTTAATTCCTTTTGTGTCATGACCACTTAGAATGGTTTGCTAAATTACCATTTATCCAGGGGCAGTGGGGGAGTTAAACAGAAACAGTAAGGAATGATAAAGCAGAAATTTGAAGGTTTTGTTGTTTGTTTTTTTTTTTTTAATACCCTCACACACTGACTGTTGGTTGAGGGGGAGATGCTGAGGTGTGGGTGGTTTCTTAAATCCATTGTCTCAACCTGGTGCTACAAGCAGTTGATAACAGGAGGTTCTGTGTGAAACAGGATATCTGGCTGGATCATCAGGAAAACTTGCTGTTGATTTCTCTCCCCTAACTATGTCAGAAGAGGTGTAGCTGAGGACTCACCATGTTCCTGAAACATCCCTGCAGCTTTGGTGCCTGGAGTACAGCACGTTCTCCCAGCCCAGTTGTGTTTCTGTAGTCAGAATACCTCAAAACAAGACTTTTGCCAACTCTGCCATCAACAAGATGCTTCAGCTCCTTGCCTGGAAGGAAGGCTGAATCCTTTACTGTCTGGGAAGTGGCAGTGAAAAGCCCTCTAGAAGATCATCAAGGGAAAGGAAAGCTCATGAAGTGGAAATGGGTCAAAACTTGGCTACAAAGAAGGAATTCTGCATTTATTCACAACCTCAGTGCACAGGAACTGGTGTGAGACTTTCAGACATCTGGCAAGCTCTTCTTTTCTGGTTCCATCACTAAGAAGTTGGTTCCTTTTCACCTTTCTCCTGCTGCATTGAGTTCAATTTTACAATTTTGTCAGTGTAGCTTCTAGAGGAAGCTTTTAAGTAAAGGGAAAATAGGTGGTTTTGCTCTTCAAGAATCTGTGTTAAGAACTGATCTTACACTGATGCAAAAAATGGGTTGGATTCTACATAAAATTCCCACATGGATTGGTGGTACAGGTGTTGTGGTACTGGGAAGAGGAAAAACTGTGGATTTTCTAAGAGCCCTTTCTTCCAGCTGCTTGCATTCCAGAACTTGACATTCAGATGCAAACTTAGGGGATTTTTTTTTGTGCTGGAAAGGATAAAATTCCTTTCTCAGGATCTCAGGATCATTTGTATTCCCAGATGGCCTCATCAGTGAAGTTCTTCAGGTTACCCTGGAATACAGGTCCTGGCTGGAACCTTCCCACCCCAGTGTTCCTGAAAAGCTCAAATGTGGCATTTTGGGAGCAGCTGCTCCTGTCACTTGCTGTCCATGTGCAAAATGGAAGGAGGGAGATTGAAACAAATGTGAAAACAACTTTCCCTCTCCTCTTCTTCATGTCACAACCCCAGCCTGCCCATCTGAGAGCAGCACATGCTCATTTTTTTACCATCCTCCTGCACCTACTGAAGCTTTCACAGAAGGTTGATGCCTTGAACCTGCTGCCTGGGGGTTGAGTTCATGTGAGGAAGCAAAGGATTTGAGAGCACAGCATTTGTGCAGTTTATAAACAAGCTTTTGACATGGGTGAAGAGGTTAACTTTCTGCTGCCACCTCCTGTAAGCTGCTGCTTTTTTTTTTTTTTTTTTTATCAGTGAGCCAGGATGTAGCTAAGGTGGCACTTCTGTTAAGTCAGCTTGGCCAAGGAGTTGGATCTGTGTGATGTGTGAGCTATCACCCTGGTGGTGGGGAGTTTTTCTTTAGAAAACAACTCTCTGTTCACTTGGTGTATTCTTGAAGAGTGGAGAGAAAATATCTTGCTGGTCTGGAGCTGTTTGTGTGCAGAATTGATGAGGGGCACCTCATCTGCAATTTTTCTTCAAGTAATTTGCTTTTCAAGCTACTCAATGTGTAGTTTCTTGAGCTGTTCAAGTGTTGTGGTTGGTTTGGTTTGGTGAAGTAACTAAGCAGGTCCTTTTAGGGGGAAGAAATCTGGTAGTTAACATTTAGAGGGTAATGCAGAAGGTAAAGAGAATTTTGACTTTATGGGGTTGCTTACATGGAAATTGGGGGGAGTAATAGGTAGGTTGTGTCACAGTTTTTTTTTAGTTTAGTGGTGGTTTTGGTCTTAGAAATGGGCAAGGGAGAAGTGTTACACTCAAAGAATCCCTGGTGGCATTTCCCTGAGGTGTTAAAGCTTCTTCCCCACCCCTCCCATCAGTCTCCCACTCAGGTATATGAGAAAAAGTGGCTTTTCCTTGAGGAAAGATTGGTTGGTGGGAAGTGGTTGCTGCAAAACCCAGAAAGCTAAAATAGAATGAATCTTTGAGGAAAAACTGCTCACAAGTTATTAATGGAGAGGTGGCTTTATACATTCCATCAGTAATTGTGAATCTTGGGTTTATTCCTTTGTCAAATTTGTCTTGATTTCTTAAGTCAGATCTGTGGGAGGTTATTTTTGTGGCAGAGCACCAGGCTAAAACACTGACTTGGCATAATTCCCTTTCCTTATAAAAACCAGTATGGATACAGCTTGGAGAAAAATCATTTCCAAAATTCTTGGGTACATAAAAATGCAGATGTGTATCCAGCAGAGCCTGCAAAGATACAGGCAGGCTCTTGGTGTACCTGCTTATTATTTGGATTAAATCACTTCCAACTTCTTGGATTTGTGTTTTATCCTGCTAGGAACAACTGCTCTGTTGGCTGCTCAGCTGTGGATCTGTAAAATCCTAGTGGGAAAAATGGGTGCCAGTTGTAGTGCTGTGACCACAGCTTTCTCTTGTTCACTTCTTAGTGTTAAAAGAGGCAGAAAAATGATGTATTTAAAGAAAAAAAAAAAAAATCAGTGGGACTGCCAGCATCATGGGACAGGAATAGGTGGAAGATTTCCAGGTGGAAGATGCCTCTGAATTCTTAGCCCACCTGAAGAGCTGAGCTTGGAACTACTGCTCCTGAACAAAAAGTTTGGTTTCCCAAACCAGTTTTAGGAATCTTGCTTTGGTTGTTTTGTGGATGGGATTAAATGGGCTATGAAATAATTCAAAAATATCCCTGCAAAGGTTGGATCACTCCATGAGAACAAACTCTCCAGCTGGCTCCATTCTTGCTCCAAGCCACTCTGGAAGTTTTTTTAGTGCCCCATCATGTGCCTGGGTACTTGACCCATGTTGCTGCTGCCTTCATGGGATTTTTAGAACAGGGTAGTTAGGCCAGAGGTGCAATGTTTGGTAGGATGGATCTGCCCTGGAAGTTGTTTCTAACAATCTTTGCTTGTTTTTCACTAGGGTCCATTAAATAGTGAGTCTTCCAACCAGAGCTTGTGCAGCGTGGGTTCCCTGAGTGATAAGGAATTGGAGGTAAGCAAGCACAAATCCTCCTTATAATTGGGTTTAAGGTGGATATGATTCAACTGAAAACACAGAAGGAGTTGTGTCAGAGTGAGTGAAAGGGTGTGAAAGGGACTAGTGGAAGTATTTAGTCTGGATCTTAACCCTAGAGTGCTGAGAAACACTTCTCTCAGTAGCAGGCAGATTTTACCCAGCTCTGAAACCCCAGAATTTGTAAAGCTCAGCTTGTGAAAATGTTTTCAGCTGCTTTGTGATTTGTTTGCTGGTTTTGGCCAAATAAAGAGCCAGGGAGTATTAATGGAAAAGTTTGCCTTACCTATCACATATGTGGATTTGCAGAACTCTGCACAAAGTGGAGCATTTTTATGAATCATTCTGGGGAAGTGTGGGGAGGTGAAAATTGATGCTTTGTCCTTGTTTAATCTCACTGCTTCAGGACTAGCTGTTTCCAAGCACTTGCTAAAGCAGCAAAATTAATTGCAGAGTTCTATTTTTACTTTAAAATCCCCCATTAAGAAAGCAAAATCTCAAATTTAAAGGGGTGTTCTTCTGCATTTAAAGAGCTTTTCACGTGGTCAGCAGGTAAGTTTCGGATGATGTTTCCCTCCATTATAACCCTTACTGATGTGTCTGAAGCTAAGTTTTGAGAGTGCAGTATCTTAAACTTCATACCTGTAAGTATAGTTAACAGTGAAAACCCAAATTGTTGGGTTTTTTTTAATTAAACAGTGAAAAACCAAGTTAATTTTTTAATGAACTTGTGTGGAGCGATTGAGGTGGACCACGCTGACATAATCCAATCTACCATTCCTTGCTCTTTCTCTCTCTAACAGATAATGCTGTGTGGAATTTTTTATTATGTAAGGACTGGAATGGCAAAACAACTTCCCCAGAATCTCATTAATATGCTCACAGCTCCAGGGAGGCTGTCATGGAGCCCATGGTGTTACAGTCACACCAACGCTGGTCATGAGTTGTTCTTCACCAGGCAGTGAGGAGGCTACAGCACTGACTTTTTACACACCCAGGAGCTGGTGCAGCAAGTCTATAAATAGTTAAGGGAGTTTTCAGTCCCCTCATTCTAAAAATTACTTTGCAGACACATTAGCCATTGTCTTAACATCCCCTCCATCTTCCTACCAGTAACATGTCACTGACTTCCCAGTTGGTACGATGGGACTGGAGATGTCCAGCATCCCAGGTTTAGTTTCTGGTTGTGTCAGCTTTCTGGTTTTTTATCCTTTTTTTATCCTATTCAAGGAGGTAGATTGATTTCTCTGCTTCCTGGCTGCAAGTCTTTTGGCAGAGATCTTTTTTAAACAGAGTACTTTGGACTTTGGTTTCCAAAGAGCATGAAACTTAGGTTTACCACCACAAACTTTCTGGCCATGGCTTTCCCTCCCCCAGAGCTGTGATTTGCACTCTGTGGGGTTTTTTTTTCCTGCCCCCAGGCTACAGTTTAGTGGTGGCTGCAGTGACTGTGAAGTGTATAGATTGAATATTAGTTGGGACCTTTTGGGATAAGGGATGATTTTCAACTGACAGTGATGGAAATGACAAGGTGTCTTCCTTTCCAGCTGCTTTTAATGCAGTGCTTCTTAATATTTTCAGCAGGTTTGGCCACAGAAGTGACCCTGGTGACAGGAGCAACCCAAAATCCAGGGGAATTGCTGCAGCTGTGGCAGTTTTCTCTTGGCTTGGGCAGCTCTGCCTTGTTTTGTGTGAGGTTGCAGCTGGGCACCACTGGACAGTTCTTGTTGCCATCTGCAAAGGACTTTTTTGGAAGAAGCATTAGCTGCAGGCAAGATGATTTGTCCTGGGAGACTGTTAGTAGCCACCAGAGAGCTGTTAGTAGCCACCAGAGAGCAGATTTGGGTGTCTGTACTAAAATATCTCACCATTACTCCTTTTGCACCAGTCCTGGGATCACTTTCTGCAAGTTTTTTTTAAGTGTCTGAACTTACTCTGCTAACCACACGAGGTAATTGAGCAGTAGGGGCTGGCTTGCTGCAGCTGGAATAGGAAAAAAAAAAAAATTCACCTCATTGCTCACTTTGTTCTCTCCTTTTGACAGTGCATTTATCAGAAGGCAGCAGCTCTTTGGGAGCAGTTGTTTCTTTTAAGTACCAGAAAGATGCAGCAGAAAAGTGAAATGGCTGCTGGGGATACGGAGCAGATTATTGTCTTTTTTTTTTTTTTTTTTCTTTAAAATCTTGGAATAACTGCAGAAATGTTAATTTTGAAGTATTGTTTAACAGACTCCTGAGAAAAAACAGAATGACCAGCGGAATAGAAAAAGGAAAGCAGAAGCATATGAGACCAGTCAAGGTAAATTCATCCTGACCCTGCTGCAGGATTTCTGTTCATTTCTGCAGGTTTTGCACAGTCAGTGTCCTAGGAAACTAATGGCTCTTCTCCAGGGTGTGTCAGGCATCTTGTTATAAACTACTCCATGATGCTGTAGTTCTCTTCTGGGAGCCTTGTTATCCTCACTGGCAGGGAAATGCTTGTCTTCAGCTTATTCTCACACAAAACTATTGCATTTTGATGGGACAGGCTGCCCAAAGGCTTCATCTGGCTTCTCTGAAATGTTGTTTTGGTCCTGCATCACTGCATATGCAGCAGCCAGGCTTGAAAATACAGGCTGTGTGCTCTCTTCTTTGCTTTTTGAGATGGATGCCTGCCTTGTTAAGACTCAGTTGTCACCATAACAAATCAGAGAACAAACTGTGCTCGAGTCTAAAGCAGGCAGGGCTGTCTCAAAATGCTGAGGGGAAAAAAACCCAGTGTGTTCAAGGGGCATTGGGGCAGATTTCTGTTTCATTCTTCACCAAAAAAGTAACAAGGATGGTGTGGACAGAATTGCTTTGATAATATTCTAATAAGAGAAAAGGGGTTGTATTAATGAGCTTGTATTAAGCCACCACTAATTATCTGCCTTAACTCCTAAAGGAATGCTTGGGAGAGATCTAATATGCACTCATTTACCTGAAGGCAGAGGAGTAAAAGTGCTCTTTGACCTCTGTCCTTCTCTTGAAGGGAATTTTGGAGAACCCAGGCAACACTCAGTGCCTTGGTGTTTTCTGAGTACTTGAGCAAATGCTGTTTGATTGGATTTGACATGTTTGGAATGGAGAGTTAATTGAATTGTCAACTGTAAACCCTCCCAACAACAGCACAAGAGCTGGAAGCCTGGGGCACTGTGTTGTTGTGCAGAAGCTGTTGTTGTGATAGGTGTAGCACCCTCCTCCAGGGAAAGCAGAAAGAGAGGGGTGGTTTTTCAGTGTGGTATCCTAATTTCTGTACTTTAAAAGACCAGCTTTTTATTTTTCCCCTTTGTTTTCCTTTTTTAGGAAAAGGCACTCCTAGAGGACATAAAATTAGTGATTATTTTGAGGTAAGCAACTTGACATTGGTTGAGAAATCTGCTCCCATTATGCAAAATCTGGAGGTGGAACTCTGTGATGGGACTTGTGTTCCTTGGGCCATCAAGTTAAATAATAGCTGGGAGTCCTTGATTGATGATGTTAACCTGCTCAAATCTGTTCAGGGAGAGGATATGAGATTTTTGCAAGTTGTTTTGTTGTGGGGTTTTTTTTTTTTTTAATTAACATTTCTTGAACCCTTGAGAAAGGAGATTTTTAAAAGAGCAGCCACAGCAGTGCTCGTTGAGGGTTGATTTCCATTGCAACCTGGATCTCAGATGTGGCTGTCAGTCTGCAAATGTTTTGTGATACAGATGCAGTGTTAGAAATGAACCTGTCTTCAGAGCCCTGCTGATTTGATTAGGAAGTTTTTTTTGGAAATGGGGTGCACAAATGTGTGAATTTCTGGACCAACTGGACCAGCTCCTCACTTCTCTGTAAAGAGCTTAGCACAGGTGCCTCGGGGGAGGTTGTACATTTCTGACCACTTCTGTGGCACACAGTTGAACACATCCCATCAAGAATAGGCTTCCTCATTCTCTCCAGGAAGTGAGTGATCTGCCTCCAGGTGTGCAGGTTTTTATCTTCATGTTAAAATGAAACCTGCAGTCAGTGCACACGTGGATGTTTGCCTGGAGCACTTCCCTTGCGCTGCGATTTTTTTCTTTTTTTTTTTTTTTGATAACATGAAATCTTCCAAGTTTTCCTCTTCAGTTTGTTTAAACGAGTCCCTAGAGGGTGGAAAGCTTAATTTTGCTGAAATACCATTCCTCTGTGGTATTACTGATGGTCAACTCTGTTTCTTTTGGCCAGTTTGCTGGGGGAAGTGGCCCAGGAACCAGTCCGGGTAGAAGTGTGCCGCCTGTCGCCAGGTCCTCCCCTCAGCATTCCTTGTCCAACCCCTTGCCGGTGAGTGTTTTCCCTGGGGGCATGGCTTTAACGAACTTGGGGGCTGTGCTTCCAGACAGGCAGTAAAAAGGTTCTGAAGAGGAAAGAAGTGGGTGGGTGTCTCTGGGTCGAATGATTTGGTTGATTCTCTCTTGCGCTTCTGCCTTGGAAAAATCAGAAAGGAGGTGTGGGCAGCCAAGCCAGATGTCTCCAGACTGTCCCAGTGATTAGTGCAGTTGTAACTGGTACAAATAGCAAGAGTTGAAAGCATGCAAGACATTGTTTTTAGCATGCTGTGTGGTTACAGGTAGATCACTCTTGTTAATAGGTGGAATTGACATTAATTATCTCGTGTTCCGTTGTAGCTCAGGAATTTCTGCAGCAAGTTGGGAGCGTGCTGGCTGCTTGGGTAGCACCACACAAATGATATTCCAATCCTGATTGGACCCTTTGGGGATACTGAAAACCATAATTAGATTGAGAAGGCCTTTTACTTCTGTTTAGGAGCATGTGCTTTGTAAGGAGCATTAGCAAAAGCTTGCAAAGAAATATGGGTACATGCACATCTGTTGCTTTTTTTTTTTTTTTTTTTTTTTGTTACATAATTCCATTTTGCTGTCACAGCACTTCTCCAAGATCTGAATGTGAAGAAATAACCAGTATTTTTAGGCCATTTTAGCACAGCTAAAGAGATTTCTTTCAACTAGCAAAGCAATATTCAAAGGCTCTGGTGTCTGATCTGTAGTTTTTGAACATTGCCTGGGCCCCTCTTTACAAATCTTCAGCATTTGTTGAATGTCAGAGAAGTCTGGAGCATTGTGGGGAAGGTTAGAATTCTGCAAACCAAATGCAAAGTCTTTACTGATTACATTATTCTGCAGAGACCTTTGCAGAGTCATGAATGTGTACTGAACTAAATCCCAACCCCAAATGTGCTGCTCAGAATTCAATATCTGTAGCTGGGTTTTCTAAGCTTTTGATGCTACTTTTAAGGGAAAATGTCAGATACACTTTGAGGCTTTTTTTGATATTTACAAAAATTAAAAGATCTCTGGTTAATTGAAGAGCCCTTCCTCCTGTCCTATTAATTCACTAATACACCTCTTAAAAGAGATGTTTATGACAGAAATGTCATCACAGAATGCTGCAGATGTGTGAGGCATTAGGGACAGTTCTTTATTCCAACAGCTGCAAGTGTTTATAGGCCAAGTTAATTCTTTTTTTAGTTGTTTTGTTCACTTTTGAGTAGGTAAAGGTTAGTACAGAGCATTTCTCATCAGGTGAAGACTGCTGAGTGACATTTAGTTTGAACCAGGTCAGTTTTTCTCTCTCCTCCACACAGGTTCTCTTTTCTTTCCTCTTGCACCTTAACCTGTAATATTCACTTACTCACATCAAACTATTATGTGTATTTGTGAACTCTGACCTCTTACAAGCTCAAGTATCAGTGGCTTGACCTAAGCCCCAAAAGATGGAGGGATGAGGAAAAACTGGAGCAGCTTGAGTGTCTTACACACTCATGGATGTCAGTATGGTGTAGCAAGAGAGTGTGAAAATGTTTTTCCCTAGGAGACAAACCTCCTCCAAACATGTGAGTTAATCTACACTGTACTGGAAATTTTCTGCAATCAGAACTTGCAGAGGGATTGTAATGGCTTTGGGATCTTAACTTCTTGTCTTCAAATCTCTTGACTGCTTTGAATTGCTTCTCCTTTGATCAGAAGAACCATCTGCAGATCCTCAGACTCTGGCAAGGTCACTGTCATCTGCAGGCATTCTCTGGGGGAGGAAAGCACACTCTTGACATTTGTTAAGTTAGCCAGAAAATAGGCTTCAGGTTACAGCTTAGGTTTTTAAGAAAAACTGAAGCCTGACCTGAGTGGTTTGATGTGGCAGATGCCTGGCCTGGCTTTTCCAGGGAGGGCAGTGGGATTCTGAGTTCTGTAATCAACGTGGCTCAGATAATTCTTGTTCTTAACCAGCCCGGTTCCTGTATTGCTCTTTGAAAATGACTTTACTGCAGGAGAAAGGGGGTGGCCTTTCAGAACTGCAAGGCATCTCCTGAAGATTTTGGAATTAGCAGTAGCACTTTGCTTATCTTGCAGGAAATGGGCCCAACTGTAATGCCAGCAGTGAGGTTACTGAGGTCCCAGGGATGGTGAAGTTGGTGACGTTTATGAGTTCTGACTCGGTTTACTTCACCAGAAGAATGGATGGTTTGTGACATTGGCTGGTTCAAAATGAGTCCTAAAAACCCATCAAGTAGCATAATTTTGAAAATAATTTTGAAAGCATTGACTGAAGTCACAACACACCAAGATTTTTGCCTCTGTTTTTTCCCCCTGCCTCTAAGCCACCTCCCAAAGGCTGGGGGTGCGTTACCTGCCAAAGACTTTGGTCTCCTGGGTTCGTTTGTTGCTTTTATATTTTTTTTTAATTAACTTCATCCCCTTTTTGCTGTCTCCCATTGGAACAATCATTTCAGGAGCCCTGTTAAGAATTATCAGCCCCTCACCATGCTGCCTGCCCACTCCTGAGCTGCTGCTTCGCTGACAACACTTTTGGCAGAGTCGGAGAATTTGTTGTTGGGTTTTCGTTTCTTTTTTTTTTTTCTTTTAAGAAAAAGTTGACTGCATATATATTTTTTTTTTTTTGCCTGTGTTCCAGAGGCGAGTGGAGCAGCCTCTGTACGGGGTAGAGGGCAGCACAGCAAAGGAACCCCAGGAGGAACACTCTGCTCTGCCAACCCTGATGTCGGTGATGCTGGCGAAACAGCGGCTGGAGAGTGAGCAGCTGGCACAGAGGGGAGGTGGCCTCTGTTTTACTTTTGTCTCGGTGAGCAGCCCTGAAAAGCTTTGAATCCCAAGGGATGTTTCTAGTTGAAGGGATTTTAGGGGGATTTGAAGCTTTTCTGCTCCAAGACAGTGGTTAAGTGCAGCCTGGTTTATAGAGGACCAAGTCCAGCACCTTCTGGTAAGTTTTGTCTTCCTTGTGAAGAGTGCTAGGTCCCAAGCTTTGCTTGTTTGGTTAATAAAATGATTTGAGTTTTGAGTTAACGACTCAAAATCTTCTGTAGATGAAAATAATAGCATCTGAGAGACCAATCTGATAGGGGCAAAAGATTGAAGTATAGTCTTGCTGTGAGAAGTATTTGTTTTGGCCTCGCTTAATCTCAGCTGACATGAATTATATGAAGCTTTTAAAAGCTTTGTCTTTTAGCAGGTTGGACAAGACTTCTTGAAAGAAACTGACTCTTGTTTTAATGAACTAAATCTCTAGAGCATTCTTAAACATGAAAGCATGGTACCCAGGCCAGGCTGCACCTCCCATGTAAAGAGAATTTTATCTGCATGGACAGCAGTGATCGTGCTGAGGTGCATATAACCATACACTGACTTTCTTTTGCAGGCCCAGCAAGGCAGCCCATCTTCTACTGGATCAGGGAACACTGAGCATTCCTGCACTTCCCAAAAACAGATTTCCATCCAGCACAAACAGTCACAGGTATAGCTCACTAGATGCTACAGCTCTTGGGGATGAGATTGAAGCTTGCTGCAGCTTCACACCAGGGGATGCTGCTTGTACTTGACGTGGTTTCCAGGGGAAAGAGCCAGTCTGTAACTACTGATTGAAGCAAATCACTCTGAACTTTGTTCCTTACCCTCTAAAGGATGCCTTTCAGTTGCTGCTAATCTGTTGCAGTTTGCCTAATCTCTTCCTGAGGTTTTTCTGGGTCAATACCACGGGCAGTTCTTCAGCTGTGTATAAATGTGCTCAGGAGGAGAACACCTTCACTGTGGTTTAGTTCTGGTGTATCCTCAGTGTTTCTTTCTCTTTTTGTAAGTGAAGACATGAAAGGAACCTGAGGGATAGGTGTGAGTGCCTCTCTTCAAGCTCTGAGTTGGGGGGGTGTCCCCACAAATATCCACAGCCTGGCTGTGGGAGTTCTTTGGCCTCTGCAGACTCCACCCATGGCACAGTTTGTCCTTTCCAAATGAACTGGGATCCTGACACTGTTTCTCAGCAACTTCACTGACCTGGAGTCAAGCAGGGGAGTAGCTCTTTTGACTGTGTTGCAGTCCTCTTCTGTGCCTTTTAACTTGCTAAGATTCTTCTTCTGGCTTCAAGGCAAGATTTACTTTTAGCTGTGTCATCTTCCTCTGTTGCTTATAAGGATATTCAGCTTTATCTGCAGTGCACCTTGCTTATTTCTTCTCCAAGCATGCTTTTCATCTTTTTTTTTTTTGATTTTCATCTCTGATTTCTCCGTGACTGACCCTTCCCTGGAGTGATTTTTAAACAATCAGGTTTGTGTCAATCATTTTGTCACATCAGCCTCTGCCTGAGATGATTTTATTGCTGGGGGAAATTGATTCTCCATTTCCCCAGCAGGTGGTACAAGTTCATTATGCATGAAGAACAGCAGTTGGACCTCTGGGGATACTTAAATAGCTGAACTCTCTGAGCTCTCTTGTGTCACCAGGGTCACATTTGTGGTCTGTATTGTTAAAACAGTCTGGGAAGATCTGTTTCTTGGTTCTGCATGGAGAATTCTTGGGTGAGGATGATGCCAGAACTCAAGAACTTGCTGTAGATAAATCTTGAGGTTTCAATCTTTGCTGTCCCACAGCAGTGCTTAAAAGAGTGGCCTCTCCTGGAGGGAGCAAGCTGGTTTTATTACCATCTTAGCATGCCCACTGGCTTCATCTTTCTTGAAGAGGTTGACACATTATCTGAGGGCTTTCTATCAGTTCTCAGCTTCAGGGTATTCTCCAGAGCTCTAGACAGAACCCAGGAAGGTGTTTTACTGCACAGTTATGACACATAGACATTCTTGGGTTTTCCTTCCAAACCTCTTTGATGGTGAGAGGGTTAAAAAAACCCCAAAACACCTCTTCAGTGACTTCCAGTTTGATTCAGTTCTGCCAGTGCCAAAAGCAGCTCAGCATGAGCAGGATTTTCTTAGCACTTGCAGCCAGTGCTCTGAGGCAAGGTGTGAGTTGGGATGAAGTCTCAGGGAAGAATCCTGAAACAGGACTTGCCATGAGCCAGCCCAAGGATGTCTGAGTGTAACAACAGTTCCTTATTAAAGAAACTTCCTGCTGGGGAGTGCAGCCTCCATTCTCCACAGCCACACAACAGCTTCTGTCCCTTGTGCTTCCTGCAAGCTGTCAGGAAGTAGAAAAAAGTTAAGGCAGAAGTGGGGTGAGCTGCCCAGGCCTCCTCTTCATCTTTTGGGGTTCAGGCTCATCTTGCTTGGTGTGCTGTGCTGGCAGATGTTCTTTTTCATCCTTCCCACACTGGGCCTGTGTGGAGAAGCAACAGTTTGCCAGGTGTGGCAGACATTTCTCCTGAAATGTGGAGAACAACTAAATAAGAATTCCCCAGGTAAGTCTCCCCAGAACCAGGGCTGTGGCATAAATGTGGAATCTGTGTGTGCAGGCATGGAGCCTGAGGCCCTTGGGTTGATTCCAGGTTGTTTCAGGTACATAGTGGCTTCTTCCCCTGTTCTTCCCCACCCATTAATCAGAATACTAAGTCTGAAATATGCTCTGTTCTCTAGCAATAAGAAAATGTCTTTTGTCTCCTGGTCTGAGTGTAACTCTCACTTCAATGGTGAAGGTATTTTAGCTGTGCTGCACTCCATAAAACTTCCCAAATAGGTTTTGCTTAAGAACTGTAAAGCACCTGTCCCTGGTGGGCACTGATACATCAGTTTGTCAGAAACAAAGTCTTGTGCCTCATGTTCCTGCTGTCAATTTGTTATATTTTAAAATTAAGACCTCTATTACAACCTTAAAACCCACAGGTACTGTCTTTTGCCTAGCAGATGGCTGGCTGTGCCCAGGAAATATCTCATAAATTTGATATTCCAGCTCAGGGGTGGAGATCTGGTGACTTTTTTCTCAACCTTTTTTCCCCTGCAAGCTACTTTGCACTGCAGGAAAAGACAGGGAATGTCAGAGACCCCCAAGGGGTGGACAGAATTAACTCTAAAACTGAAATTTGCAGGACATGGAGGATGTTGTAGCCTATGAAGTGTTAGCAGGTTGTTCTCCAGAGCAGCTTTGTGTCAACTGACTGAAACTCCTATGTGGGAGGAGCCCACCATGCAATAAAAAAGTGAAGAATGGAAAAATGTTCTTCCCCACACTGTTAGGATGCAGGGAATCAGTTCCCTCTTGTTAGACCTGACTGTTCAGAGAAGATCAGTGTGATGTTACATCCTGGCTCTCTGAAATCCCATCTTAAATTGTTCTGAAATGTGGTTTATGGTGATTTTTTTTCCCTACAGTCTGACCTCACAATGGAAAAAATATCTGCACTAGAAAACAGTAAGAACTCTGACTTGGAGAAGAAGGAGGGGAGGATAGATGACTTATTAAGAGTAAGTATTTTAAGTGGGACAACTCTTCTAAAAGCTGCTATTTAAAGACACCTAAAATGCATGTTCCAGCCAGGCTGCACACAGGATTTTGTGTACCAGTTGTAAAACCAGCAGTGGCAAAACAAAACAAATCCACTCACCCCTTCCCTGCACAATAATTGCCTGGCTTGGAGGTCTCTGCTGGGGCCTGCTTGATTCCACAGGCAGTGGCTGTGGAGCTGAGAGTTGCTGTTTGTGTCCTCAGTGTTGGGTTTTTTTGATTTGTTGCATGTTTTTTGTGCATTTTGCTAGCTAAAGTCACATGTTTCTCTTCAGAATTGTTCCCCTCCTCTAAATACTTGAGGAGCTGACTGGTTTTTGGTTAGTAACATGTTCATAGCCTCTCAGTGGGCTGCAAGGGTGTGTTCTGAAATGCTCCAGAGAGTCAGTGACATGTGTAGAGGTGAGGAGAACATCCTTTGGTCAAAGCTAAAGAACAAAGCTTCTCTTAACCCATTCAGTAAAAGGAATATATTTAAATTTAGGAGCTGGTTTTAATGGAGGAGTTCTAATTGCTTTAACTTTCATCAGCTGGAGCAGCATCTCTTCTGAAGTGCTGAAAAAGATTACAAAATATATTTAAAGGAGAAGGAAGGCTGTGTGCCTGGTCTCAGTAGCTAAAAGAGCTGAGACAAGCTCTTAGAAACACAGAAGCTCATGCAGATTTCTAGGAAAACCATCCATGAAGCAGGAAACACTTCTGTGTTGGGTTTCTTTTGTTGTTGTTCTCTAATCTTCTTCTATTTTTTTTACCCTTGGCTGTTGAATCTGAAGCCAGACTCTTGATTGGAAGAGGGGATGGTAAATTGAATTTTTTTATCAATGAAAATGGCAGCACATAAAATCTGGCTGCATGCTGTGGTGATGTTTAAAAGAGCAGCTGGTACTGGGAGCTGTGCACAGACTGTTAGCAGAGCTGATGGATAGGAACTCAAACAAGAATTTAATTGAAAGTACAAAGGGAGTTAGTTACTCCATCCTTTTCCCTCTGCCAGCATTGTGGCTAAAAAGGGAGGAAAGTCCAAGGATGACAAAGCTATTTTGAGGCTTGGTAGCTGTGGCAAAGTCTTCAGTGGTTTAAAATCTCCAATTTCTTGATGCTTCTCATTAGTCTCTTTGTACTTGAGTTCCTGATATGTAAACCAGGGTGACAGCACTGCCCTGTATTAAGATTTGAGGGGGTTAAAAATTGAAAAGCCTGACTTGGATGTTTTGATAAGAGGACCCAGGTTTCTTTTCTTCCCCTGCTGGTTTGCTTTCTTTAATCCCATGCCTAGAGCTAGCTGGAAAAACTTCTTCCTAGGTGCTGCTTGGTTTGGCTCTGAGTGATTTAAAGTCAAAGGCTTTATTTTTTTATTTTTTTTTACTTTTAGGCCAACTGTGATTTGAGAAGGCAGATTGATGAACAACAAAAGATGCTGGAAAAGTACAAGGAGAGGTTGAATAGATGTGTAACCATGAGCAAGAAACTTCTTATAGAAAAGGTGAGCAGGGGCCATTCCACATCTCTGCAATCACCCCTCACCTCCTTGAAAACTTCTCTGTCTTCTTTCAAGCAGTGAAAAGCTGGTTTTGTGGCTATCTTGATAAAAGACAACTGGAATTTGGCCTTGAATTACTTCTCTGCAAATAGGAATGTAATGCTGAGCTTGAAATGGTTCTGAATATTTTGGGTTGGTTCCTTTTCACAGTCTCAAAGAGTCATCTCCTTTACTTGAGTGAAATGGTGAGCAGGCATTACTTGATTTGCAAACTCAGAGACCCTAAAAAGCAACATTTTCCAGCCCTGGCACTGGAAGAGAAGTATCCCATTGTGCAGGGAAATTGCCAGATAGACTCTGTGACATGGGCAGGTGATTTAAACCTTTCCTTTTTTCAGATGGCAAAGCTGGAGGTGATTGCTTTGTTTAACACTCAAAACAAGGCATTAAAGACACTGGGGAAAGTGCCAGCCTGCTGTTTACCAGCATCCAACCTGCTTCAGTGTTGAAAAGATTTCCAGATATCTTGATGGTCAAACAATGAGGGGCTTTGATTGCTCTTTCACCTGCTGGCTAATTACATCTTTTGTTTGTGGGCACTGGATGGGCAAAGCTGCCAGGGTGCTGGCCAGGTACATGCAGTCTGTTTGAGGTGATTTTGTTAGAGAGCTGATTGTTCTTGGCTGAATGGGAGGATTTGTAACTCTTGGCCAGGTGTTTCACAGACCTGGTGTTCAAATAGAATCTAAAGCTTAAACCTGACTGACTGAAGCTTTGCTGCTCTCAGCTCAGGCCTTGGAAATTTCCTCTCACTTAACCAGAAACACCGTGCCAGACAGCACCAAAAGTTCTTGGGTGACCTAATTGAGGTTGTGTCACTTCTGGGAGTGGTGCAAGTCTAGGAGTGAGCCAGCTGATTGCTGTCTCTTGGTTTTAACAGTGATTTAAAGTGCATTTTCATCCTTGAATTCATCACTCTCCAGTGAAGGAGCCACATACGGAGTGAAGCTTCTGGTACAAAGGGATAATCCTACTGCTAGACTGATTGCAACTGATGACAGGATAGGTGAACTGCCTGAGTAGTAACAGGTTAGCAAAGGTGAGGTTGAAATGGCAGCAAGGAGGCAATCAAACAAATGCCTCCCAGCCCAGTGTGAAGCAGCAGGAATAATGGGATCAGTTCTTTTGGGATAATTCTTATCGGAGGAAGCGGCACTGAAACGATGGGAAGTGGGAAGAGTTGGGAGTGATTTAAACCACAGCACAGCTGTGTTAAGACACTGATTTAGGTGGTTTGTTTTAACTGGTGCTTTGGTTTTGTTTTCAGTCAAAACAGGAGAAGATGGCATGCAGAGATAAGAGCATGCAGGACCGATTGAGGTTAGGACACTTCACCACCGTGCGGCATGGGGCATCTTTCACCGAGCAGTGGACAGATGGCTATGCCTTCCAGAACCTCATCAAGTGAGGATCTCTCTACCTTCAGAGGCAGAAAATGGCAAAAATTCAGCAGTTGTGTCTGATGGTTTGCATGTCCAAATGGGAGAGTGGTGTGACTGGGTGAAAGGATCAGAGAGGAGCTCACGCTGAGGATGGGGAATGTTTTCACGTGGAAGTGAGGAATGTGTTTCCACTTAAACCTCCAGAGACTTGAAACTGGAATCAAATTGTTTGAGTTGGCCTCAGGGCTGGGTTGACTGGGCTCAGTGCACCTAGCTGGCTGTGCTGGGGAAGAGTGGACAGATCTTGCATCTATCATGAAGCAATCAAATTCATTTGCATACTTGCATGTATTAGTCGAGGCTAATTAGTGCCTTTTTTTTTAAGTAGCAAGTAGAGAAACTTGAAAGAGAAAATCTATACTATTTAACTTTTTTTTTTGCCTCCTGGTAACAGTGATCAAAGGGGCTGCAGAAACCTGGCAGTGAAGATCAGAGCCCCTTTTATGCAGGATGTTAATGGAAATATCCAGTGAATTCCCACCTGGCCTAGACCTTTAAGTAGGACTTGGCAAATTAATTGCATTAGAACTATGTGTGATCTTTTAAAATGATACAACTTCTCTGTAGCCAGATAGGGAGGTGCAGCTCATGTTAGGTGCAGATTAAGGACTTTGTAATTCCTCCTTAGTCTGTGCAGCAAGACATGAAAAAAATACTTGTGCAATATTTACCTGCAGCCTCAGTCTCTTTTAACAAGTGAATTAAGGATGTAAATGCTCAAGTCATTCAGACTGGAAATTTCAAGGGTGCTTTTATCACTGTAAAATGTTTTGAGATAGTCTTTTTATCTTGGAGGAGAGACTGTTTCCTTAGTGAAATTGGGAACTGTTTATATTTCAGGGAACCAGGGCTGCTTTAACTGTACCCTTGAAGCATAAGGGTATTTTCTCAGACAGTGTCAGACTTCAGGAATAGTTTTAACAGGAGAGTCTGAGCTTTAGAACAGAGCCTTCTAGGAAAAAGTGTGTGGAAACTTAGTGACTTATCATGGAACCCTGGCTTTTCCCTGAGGTTAGCAACCAGCATGAATAAAACCTTTCACTGACTGAAAGCATTCTATGGGCCAGGCAAAGAATCTCCTTTTTTATATAAAAATATGCTTAAGCAACCTGAGGCATAATGTTTGGCACATCCCCCTTTTTCTCTAGAAAAATATTTTGCTCCTCATCTTCAAAGTTTAACTTGAAATTCAGTGCTCCAGTTCAGAGCAGACACTGAAGACAACCGAGTCCACTCCACCACTTACCTGCTTCGTGGGTTTTTGGGGTTTTTTTTTTTTGCTTTTTTTAATTTTTTTTTTTTTTTCTTCCCCTTCTTTCCAGGCAACAAGAAAGGATAAATTCCCAACGGGAAGAAATAGAAAGGCAACGAAAAATGTTAGCAAAAAGGAAGCCCCCTGCAATGGGACAAACCCCTCCAGCCAGCAACGAGCAGAAGCAGCGCAAGAACAAGACCAATGGAGCAGAAAATGAAACGTAGGTTGAGTGGCCTTGGTGGGGGCTCTGCAGAGCTGGGAGCTTTGATTAGAGCAGAAAAAACTCTACTGGGAAATGGAATCTTGTCCTTGCCTCTAGGCTTCACTCCATGCACAAAATGAATATTGTGGAATTAGCCTGGCATTCAGCAACAGCTGGCTGCAGTTCTAAATAGTTTTCAGTGGAGTAAAACAAGGAGGATTGCTGAATCCAGACTTTGTATGAGCTGGATTTTTTTTTTTTTTAAATGCAGTGGGTTTTCCAGTATTCCTCTTGAGTCAAGTTTGAAAAGTGGTGTCTTTTTCCTCAGTGTTGGAACCTCAGAATTGATTTTGGTATCTACTACAGGGTGCTTTTTTTAAGTAAAAAAAAAAAAAATTGTGCATATTTAGAAGGCTTTATTTCCATGGGCTTTCTGGTGAGGCTTTTCAAGCAATTAATGGGTTATACTGAAGGAAAAAGGTGTTCTCTCTAAAGACAGTTCATTAAGCACTGACTTGTATCTCCAGAGCAGTCAGGGAAGTTGAAAGGTGGTTGAAGTGCTTCCCTTTCTTCCTACAAAAGGTTCTCTTTTCTTTCCTACCTCTTTTGAAGTTCCTGATACTCTTCAGAGTCCCCCTGTTTTCAGAGGCAGGCTGTGTCTCACCAGAAATTTAGAAGATTATTCATTTGGAAGTTTTTTGCAAGTTGGAAATATTTTAAGTGGGAGACTTTCCCCCTTCCTACCCCTTTTCCTTTACAGTTTTTATTTTGTTGCTGTTGGCTAAGGCCATGACTTTCAGTGACACTTTTCTTCTTGCTCTGTGAAATCTCCTGGGCATAATTTGACCACAGAGTTCCTGGAGCCCTTGGAATTCTTGAGCTTTCAAAGTGCATGGAAAGCCAAAGCTCCCACTGCCTCTTGCACTCACAGCAGAGATGCCTGGGTGAATCAGACTGCTCAGGGTGCTCCCCAATAGGGTGCTGGTGCCTTCTGCAAGTAACTAACTTGAAATACAGACATTTACCCTTTTTCCTCCTTGCTGGTTTATCATTCTTCACTGATACATTTCAGGGTTTTTATCTTTGTGGTTCAGAAGAGCTTCTTGTGGCATTCTTGATAAAAGCTGCTTGCCAGTGGATGGATGTGGCTCATGGGGAGGGTTTTAGCTTAGGAAAACATGGTTTTTGCAAGTCAGCAGAAGCAACTGTACTGCCTGACTCCTTGCTTAATCAGTAGTTACCCTGTAAATGCATTTTTTTGGACCAATGTGGATCCAGGTACAAAATGTTCTGATGTCTGGGGGGAGGATTTTCCTGTGGAAAGAAAGAGGCAAGTTGAATATAAATGTTTTTGAAAGTTGAATGGGAAGCAGCCAGCCAACCTCCTTCATTGATTTTTTTTTTTTTTTAATTTTTTTTTTTTTTTTTTCCTTCTTCTTTTGTTCATGGCTGTTGCTGTGTCTTAAAAAAGGAGAGGAAGGTCCCGTGATGCAAATTGAAACACGTGCTCTGCTGAAACTCCTTTTTACTCTGTGAATGAGAAAAAGCTTTTCATTCAGGAAGATTGAGCTGCTGGGGCTTTTTGAGGTTTGCTGGGGCAACCTTGGAGTCTTCAGCTGTGCCAGGAGTAGTGCATTTCAAGCATGTTTCTCTAAAACAGGGCAGTGTTTGTCTTTAGAGCCCCCTTGGTTTTTGGAAGGCTTGCTGCCAGCAGGCAGCTATTTTGGGCAGTGTTAGCCTGGTGGTACTCATTACATCTCTTGCTTCATGAGCAGCCTGTTGAGGTGTAGATTTGTGTATCTTTGTGCCCAAGAAGATGAGGAGAGCTTGCTGCTGGTTTAGTCAGGTGTCTTTTTATTCCTTTTTATACCATGACACCAACCAAAGACCAAAACTTTCCTTATACAGTGACACTGACCAAAGACCAAAACTTTCCAGGCAGTCTTTTAGGTGATTTAAAAAGTCAGGCTGCTGCTGGGGGAAGTGTGTGAATTAGTGGGGTGTGAATTAATTTGCTTTTCTGTGAGAGGAGACAACATGGCAACATTTCTGGGACTGGCTGTGGTTTCTATGTTTGCAATAAGCAGCTCCTTCTGGTCCAGACCCTTTCCAAGGGGGCTTGGCTTGGCAGTTTGGGGTTAAATTGATCAGCAAACAATTAAATTGATCAGCAAACAATTAAATTGATCAGCAAACAATTAAATTGATCAGCTAACAGTTCAGTTGATCAGCTAACAGTCTCTGCATTGTTAACAGCAGAGAGAAGTTGGGGCATTTCAAGAGGAGCAATTAATCAGCTGGTGATTTCCTCCTCTCAATTTACTGCCCAGTGAGCCAGGGTCCTGCTGGCTGCAGGACTCCATCCCCTCTCCATCCTGGTTGTGGTTTTGCTGCTGTGGAGTCCTCATAGAGAAACCTTTGTGCTAAGTACCATGCAGAGCAGAGCTGCTGCAAGAGGAATCCTCCTGGGATATGCTTGGAACTCTGGTTGAGTTCAAAAACCTGTATTTATGTGCTGTCACATGTATCTCTTGTCTACCAAGTCAGTCAATGTTGATAGGAGCTTTGTGACTTGCTGTTCACATGTGATGCTTTTGCCCAAGTCCTTTTTGGTTGTAGGGAGAAAGGCAGTGAAATGATTCTTCTTTTTAACCCTAAGGATCTCAGCACATGGTTATTTTTTGATAGTGATGGGATCTGTCACTATTTTAGTGGAAAGCTGTGCTTTCTCTCTGTCTCATGTGGCACAAAGGCTATAAAAGACACTGAAAAAGTTCTGAAAAAAAATGTTTTGATCAGATACCAAGGATGGAAACTTTGCACATCACTTATCATCAATAAAATCCCCTTATCCCACTGCTGCTTCTAACTCTACATGAAGTCAAAGAGAGGGAAAATGGATCAAAGTTCCCAAGGTTTCCCTGAAAGGCAATGCTCAGAGCCTGAGACACAAGTTCTGTATCCCAGATCAGAGCTCTTTTTGCAGTAGCTGTGTGGCCAGGGGTCCCAGAGTGAATGCTGGGTTGAATTACTCACCTTTTATTACAAAGAAAAATATAAACATGAATTAGTAAAGGAAACTTCAAATGGGAAAGTAAAATAATGAATATTTGTGCTTCAGTGGTCTGTATTTAGATTAGGGCTTCACTTCCTTTGTTAAAAGTCTCTGTTAAAAGTTTTTGTTAAAAAATCTACCTTTCACTAGCCTGACCAGGTATTTTAGGGACTTGGATTTGAAATCAATATCTGCTTTATCAAGATTTAAGCTTCTGCTCTGCTTTTGCTTGACTATAAGGAAACTCAATACATTGCAGAGTACACCTTAAAAATTTCCTGCCAGCTGTTGACACTGCACAGCTGTCACTCCCCCTGCTGATGGGTGTTTTCCAGACAGTTTCTTTTATCCCTTCCACTAAACTTGAATGCTCTGGCTCTCTCTCTCTTTGCAGGTTAACGTTAGCAGAATACCATGAACAGGAAGAAATCTTCAAACTCCGACTAGGTCACCTTAAAAAGGTAAGAACTGCAGAAAAAGTTGGTAGGTAGGCAAGTTTTTTATTTGGTGAGCTCTGAACCACAGCATTTCTTTTGTTGAGGTCACCAGAGTTTGATCATTTAAAGGATTTTGTCACTTGGAGGGGCTGGGCAGGAGTTTGTAATAAGATTTTTGTACTAATGATTTTAGGCAGGGAGTTGCATTTATATATATATAGGTTATTTTATAATCATATTTTTGTCATGATTTTAGGCAGGGAGTTGCATTTATATTAGGTTATTTTGTAATCATATTTTTGTCATGATTTTAGGCAGGGAGTTGCAGTGTTCTGGTGCATTTTACTCTGTCACTGTCCCCTGGTGCTGGTCTCTGTGTCTGATGTGGGGGAACACACAGGGACAGAGGAAGGGAAGGCACTTGTAGGAATGCAAGAAAATCTGCAACCATTAACTTTCCCATTTCTTTACCCTATGGAATAACCAGCACTGTCAGTCACCATCCAATAAATTCTCTTGGCCTTTTGGAACTGGTGGTGTTGAGGTAGTTGTGATGCATTTTTGGTTTCAAATATTGGCTTCAGTAAGGACTGGACCTGCAAGTGAGGATTTATTTCAATATGTTGGTTAACTTTGAAACAATTGCAATAACCTATCAAGAAGTTCTCTGAGACACTTCAACAGGTACTGAAAGAAAAGAATAATTGTCTTCTGCCATTCCCTGATTAGCTGTGAGGTCTGCTGAGGCCAAAGAGGTTTTTTTTCACATATGAACCAAAGAGGAAGTGTGGAAATGTGTTGCTGGAGTCCTCCTTTTCTCAGCTTCTGCCTGAGCTCTCTTTTTCTGCAACCTTGACAGACAAGAGGGATGCAAAATCTCATTAATGCTGCTCTCCACCTTGTTATTTTCAGTGGTGAGGAGAAGTTAATGTCCACATGGAATCCCCTGGCACTCTGCCCACAATATTTTATTGACATGTGACCACAGATAAGTGATAGGGACAGGAGGATGCTGGAGGCATCCTTGCTCTGCAGCTTCTTGCATTGCTGGAAGGGATTCATTGCAGCTCCAACTGTGCTGGCATGTAGTGTGCAACCCTGGAGCAGAGGAATTCCTGGGGAAATGGACCTTGATGGCAACTGAAGTAATGTTCTGGGATCGTGGCATTGTCTGAAGCTCCACTTTTGGAAACTGGCTTATTCTTGCTGCCTAAAAATAGAACAAGTTGAGAAGGGAAGGGAACAGTCACAAGACAAATGGGTAACTCTGTCCCTTGAGTCACAAATGCCAAATAATCCTCCTCAAGGAGCACATTTTATTTGAGCTTTACAACCTTGGCCACTGGGTCAGGTTTGAGGGCAGGAGAACTTCCAGCTCCAGCAGCAGTGCATCAAAACTCACCCATGGCACTGAGTTACACTCTGAACTCTGCTAACAGGACCCTTTCACATTCCCCAGTCTCTCTGGATGCTCTCTTCCATCCTTTTTTTTGTCCTGCAAAAACATCTACCTAGCATTTAGTCAGGGGAGGAGCAGGACCTGAGCTACAGCACTTCTTAATTACAGAAAGTCTTAAAAACAAGGTGTAAAGCTATACCTGCTCCTCTCTGGGTGGAGGTGTGAACAAAACTGCCCAGTTTTCATTCCTGCTACCTTCCACCTGACTCTTAGTTGGCTGTGACCATCTCTCTAATCTCACAAACAAGTTGTTTACCAATAACTAATTTACAAGTAGAATTAGATTCATGTTTCTTTAAACCAGGCTGACATGCTGACTCCTCTTGGTTTTTTTTTTTTTTCTTGTGCAGGAAGAAGCAGAGATCCAGGCAGAGTTGGAAAGGCTAGAGAGGGTTAGAAATCTACATATCAGGGAATTGAAAAGGATACACAATGAAGATAATTCACAGTAAGCACATGGGGTTCAGGGGCAAAAATGGGTTAAAAAAAAAAAAAAAAATTGGAAACACTTGGATCTTTTTATTTGAATTGGTGTTACAACTAAATATGTCACTTGACTGAGGGGTAACATGGTGATATAACTTGAAGTTAATGTAAGAAAGGCTTCCAAGTGCACTTAAGTATTATTTTATGGTTTTTCATCAGTGCAAAGTGACCAGATAACCTCAACTCCCAGTCGTTACCACACTTTCAACATTTCCCTGTCTAAAAATCATAATGTTACCCCTAAACTCTGTAGTAGCTGGAATTTATTGTGCAGTAGGATGCCTGATTTCTCTCAGTGCTTTTAAACTCTGCCTTTCCCTCCAGATTTAAAGACCACCCAACACTAAATGATAGATATTTGTTGCTACATCTTCTGGGTAGAGGCGGCTTCAGTGAAGTATATAAGGTAAATTTGAAGTGGCAGTCTGTGGTGTAATCTGAATCTGCAGTGAAATATTGCAGTAAGCAGAATTTTTACACTTGTTTTCTCACTGGTGTGTGTGGTTGTGGAGGGAAGAAGGGGAGGACAAAGCACATGTTGCATCTGGCTTGCATTAGGTTGGAGGTTTTTAGGTTCTGCCCCTGTCCTCACTGGGCAGGTTTTGGGCAAATGGGTTCTTCAGGAATGTTGCACCAGATCTGCAAAGTTTGGGTTTTTTTTTTTTTTCAGATCTGCAAGGGGTTGGGTTTTTTTTGAGATTTGCAAGGTTTGTTTTTTTTCAGATCTGCAAGTTTTTTGGTTTGTTTTTTTTTTTCAGATCTGCAAGGTTTGGTTTTTTTCAGATCTGCAAGGGTTTGGTTTTTTTTTCAGATCTGCAAGGTTTTTTTTTCAGATCTGCAAGGTTGTTTTTTTTCAGATCTGCAAGGGTTTTTTTTCAGATCTGCAAGGTTGTTTTTTTTCAGATCTGCAAGGGTTTTTTTTCAGATCTGCAAGGTTTTTTTTCAGATTTGCAAGGGTTTTTTTTCAGATCTGCAAGATTTTTTTTTCAGATCTGCAAGGTTTTCTTTTTTCAGATCTGCAAGGGTTTTTTTTCAGATCTGCAAGGGTTTTTTTTCAGATCTGCAAGGTTTTTTTTCAGATCTGCAAGGGTTTTTTTTCAGATCTGCAAGATTTTTTTTTCAGATCTGCAAGGTTTTTTTTTTCAGATCTGCAAGGTTTGTTTTTTTCAGATCTGCAAGTTTGTTTTTTTTTTTTCAGATCTGCAAGGTTTTTTTTTTTTTCAGATCTGCAAGGTTTTTTTTTCAGGACAGGGAAGCAAACCACTTGTTTCTTCAAGTGCTATACACAAATATGTTAAGTAGCAAAATTGTAGTGAGTATGGCACAGCAAGTCTGAGCATCACTGTAAGTAAGAGAAAGTAATTCCAAGAAAAAGAGCAAAGCCTTCATTTCCTAGGGGTAGAAGGTGCTTTTTTTTTTTTTTTTTTTTTTTGTCTTATGCTCTGAAGTAGCAGACTGGGGGTGTGTGGGTGTGTGTGTAGTCCTGGGACTTCTTGAAACTGAGGGTTACTTCTTTTTCAGCACTCTTGCATGGCCAAGATGTGTGATACTTTGATGCTTGCTATTTGACTGCTGTGCTTAAATCCTTTCCAATTCTAAATATTTCCCTATCTGTACCCAATAGTTCTTCATTCATGTTGAATTTGGCTAGAATGAAAACAGCTGTGCCAGTGCAAAGATTGGAAACCTCACAGTGATTTATAATTTTGATGCAGCACAACAGATACCTAAACCAAGGTGGGGGTGGTGCTGGGGTGGGGGCTGGACTGCTCAGGTAGTGAAAAAAAAAAAAAGAAATAAGTGTGGTAAGTTCCCTGAATTGCTCTTTGGAGGCTTTGCTAAGTACAAAGCTTTGGCTCCAGAGATGAAAGCAAGAGGGGATGAATGCTTAGGAGTTATTAAAATCTCTCTCTAATAAAATCTTTATTTTATTAAAATAAAGAAATGCTCAGCCCTTCTTCTCCAGGGTCTTGGCCAATGAATTAATCATTAGGAGCTGAGTGTCCAACTTTTGAGATGGACACACTTTGTCCTTAGCTGCTTGCATTTAGATTTTGCCCCATCCTAGAAATTATTACCTGCTGCTGCTCTCAGACAAGGTAAAAGATTTCTGCATTTTTGCAGAAAATTGCAGTGGTTCATTCCTTAAAGACTGCCTGAACAGCAAGAAACTATTTAGGGTTGGAGGGCAAAAATGCAGCCCAGGATTTACACAGTTCTGCTCTTGAATTCTCTGGCTTCTAAATAAATTGAAACATTAAGCTCCAAAATGGAGAACTGTGCTACCAGTGTGATTGAAAATCATCTGTATGGTTTGGATTTTTATTTTTTTTTTTTCACTGAGAGTAGAAAATTATTTGGGAATGAATAACGGCAGGGTCTTTCCCAGAGTGATTAACTAGATTTTTGGTAATTTGGCCTTTCTGAGCCCACTGTAACTCTGGTAAAATGTTAGACTTTCATTTCTTAGAGCCTATGGGGAAGGTCAGATCAAAGCCCAGAATATTCAGTTGTTTTCAGAGTTGCTTGGTTTCATTAGTGACTTTAATTACATCAAAATGTGGGCTTGCTCTTCACTCACAGTATGTTGTAATGCTGATTTCCTGGGTGGGGATATTGGGTTGTTAGAGCTTGTCTGCTTTTGCAGCATTCACTGGAAGTTGTGATTCCTACTGATTTTCAGCTCTTCTCTCTGCAGGCATTTGATTTAACAGAACAAAGATATGTAGCTGTGAAAATCCACCAGTTAAATAAAAACTGGAGGGATGAGAAAAAAGAAAACTATCACAAGTAAGTAAGGCTGGGAAGCAAGCAGCCATCTTCCCCAGTGCCTCCTGTAATGATTTAATCAGTGCCTTGGATGGTTTTTCTGTGTGCAGATTTTTTTTTTTTTTTGCCTCTGCTTTGCCACATGTCCAAAGCCACTCTGCAGCTCAGTAGCTACTTGCAAAATTTGTGGTCAGCTTAGAAATGTTTTAAAAATACACACCCAGAGGTTTGGGGCACAAGGTTTTAAAGCTTTGGAAGTGGCTTCTCCCCTCTGGCATGGCTTAAGCTCTGCTTTTGGAGGAAAGAGGGTTTTTTGCCCATCTTCCAGGTGCTGTTCCCTGAATGCCTTCCCCTTGTTTCCTACAATACTTAATCCTTTCACAGATGATCAGGACTATGGCAGGGCCAAAAAGGAGGTACAGGAAGCCTTTTGGTGTTGCCAACACTTGCTCTGGGTTAGATAAACTCTGCTGTGTGGCAGCCAAGCCTTTTCCACAGAGCTTCAAAGATAAAAAAAAGGGATTTTAATTCCCCAACGAGTCACTGGGACAAACTAAACTTCATTGGAAGCTTGGAAGTTGAGCATCACAGAATTTTTTCTAGAACTTTCTGATTTTTTTTTTTTTTTGTGTTCAGCTATCTTGGACCTCTTAATGATTTATTCTGAGGTTATTTTGTTTTGGCAAGCAGTACCCTCAATCAAGAGGAGTTATTTTGTAGTAATGCCAGCATTTGAGATACACTCAGATGCTGTGGTTCTCCAGAAGTGTTCTGCCCAGTTTTCATGCCTTTTCTTGAGCTCTCTGAATAATGTGCACGGGTCTGATTGAAGTTGGGACTGCTGTGGGTTCACTATCTGCCCAACTTGGAATTAAATCACTTGTATGACTAATGCTCAGACTTTCCTGCTTTCAGACATGCATGTAGGGAGTACAGAATTCACAAAGAACTGGATCACCCTCGAATAGTTAAGCTCTATGACTACTTTTCACTGGATACTGACTCGTAAGTTGCTCTTTGGTTTGGTTTGGCCATTTCACTAGGAAAAAAAAAAGGGGGATTTGATTTGGTTTGACTGTGTCACTAGGAAAAAAAAAAGGTGTTTGATTTGGTTTGATCGTTTCACTAGGAGAAAAAAAAGGGATTTGATTTGGTTTGACCATTTCACTAGGAAAAAATAAAAAAGGATTTGATTTGGCTTGACCATTTCACTAGGAAAAAATAAAAAAGGGATTTGATTTGGTTTGTTCATTTCACTAGGAAAAAAAAAAAGGGGATTTGATTTGGTTTGACCATTTCACTAGGAAAAAGAAAAAAGGGATTTGATTTGGTTTGTTCATTTCACTAGGAAAAAAAAAAAGGGATTTGGTTTGGTTTGATTGTTTCACTAGGAAAAAACAAAAAAGGATTTGATTTGGTTTGACCATTTCACTAGGAAAAAAAAAAGGGATTTGATTTGGTTTGACCATTTCACTAGGAAAAAATAAAAAAGGATTTGATTTGGCTTGACCATTTCACTAGGAAAAAAAAAAAGGGATTTGATTTGGTTTGTTCATTTCACTAGGAAAAAAAAAAAAGGGATTTGATTTGGTTTGACCATTTCACTAGGAAAAAGAAAAAAGGGATTTGATTTGGTTTGTTCATTTCACTAGGAAAAAAAAAAAGGGATTTGGTTTGGTTTTATCGTTTCACTAGGAAAAAACAAAAAGGGGATTTGTTGATTTGGTTTGACCATTTCACCAGGGAAAAAAAAAGGGATTTGATTTTGTTCGATCGTTTCACTAGGAAAAAACAAAAAGAGATTTGATTTGGTTTGACCATTTCACTAGGAAAAAATAAAAAAGGATTTGATTTGGTTTGACCATTTCACTAGGAAAAAACAAAAAGGGATTTGATTTGGTTTGATCGTTTCACTAGGAAAAAAAAGTATTTGGGCTCTTAAAACCTTCCAGGAGAGCCCAGAGAAATGTCCACAGAAATGCTGCAGGTTATCTGGGGCAGCTGCAACATCCACTGGTGTCCCAAGACAGCTGCCAAAGCAGTGCCAGAGCATTATGAAAATTCTATGATTTTATCCAGTTGTCCTGCTTTACTCACTTGTTAGCTGGACAAATGCCCCAGGTTGTAGAGCTTTCTGCTTCAGGATTTTAATGGGGGGATCTCTGACCTCTGGACTGAGGATTTCTGTGCTCCTGGGCCCTTCATTTGAGAAAGGGATGAAATAAGCAGGAGGATTCTTCATTTAATATATTGACCAAATGGGTCTTCCAGATAAGGAATAGCCAAGTTTTTTCTTTTCTCTCAGGTGCCCTAATTACAATAACTTTTTTTTTTTTTTTTTTTTTTTGCCTTCAGGTTTTGTACAGTGTTAGAATACTGTGAGGGGAATGATCTGGATTTCTACCTGAAACAACACAAGTTAATGTCAGAGAAAGAGGCACGATCCATTATCATGCAGATTGTGAATGCTTTAAAATACCTAAATGAAATCAAACCTCCCATCATACACTATGACCTTAAACCAGGTATGTTGTGCTGCTAGCTGATGTGCTTAAGGATGCTAAGAAAAGGTTACAACAAGGATGGGGAAGTTTACTTGGGTCAGGCAGCAAAAAAGGAGACAGAGCTGTCTGGGAAAACTTCACTTAAAAGAAGAAAAAAAGCACAAACCCTCAAATGCATAGGTCGTGCTGGGAAGAGGGTATTGTCTCCCAAAATTGCAACAAAACCCAAGGAAGTAACATTCCAGAAAAAGTGGCTTCCCTTGCTCAGAAGGAGTCCTTGAACCACCAAGTGGCTGTGTTTGGTTTCTTCATGTTCTGCTTCCCTTCTGCTGTTGAGCTGCTGTTATTGCTTCATCAGGCTTCCCATAATTACTGCTGTCTTTCATGTTCCCATTCCTCTGGCTTATTCTTTTTGTAATCATCTGCCTGAAAATTGGGTGGCAGAAGCAAACTTGGCACTTTTTGGGTTTTCTTATCATGTGGCAGCTCCCAAAGCTGAGGCCAGAACAGTCCAAGTGCTCAGGGCTGCCTTGGAATTCAGCATCTCCCATGGAGAAAATTCCTCTCCAAATGTTGTTGCAGATTTCCCTGGATTGTTGCACAGAATCACCAAGGGATAAATGGAATCCCTCCAGTGCAGGGTGATGCATTCTGCCTCCAGAGCTTTTTCCTTGTCCAGTAAAACTCAGCCACCTCTTCCAGCACTTCTGGCTCATCTCCCTTTCCTGGTGACACTTCATCAGCATTGTGAAACTGCTGTGTGATGTGGGGTTTTTTTTTTGCATCAGGATGAGGAATCTGGACAGGAGGTGGTGCTCTTGCTCCAGCTCTACTGACCCTGTTTCTTTTCCTCCAGCTGCCAACTTGGTTGTGTTGGCTGAGCTCTGTCTGCAGTTGGCTGGAGCTGTGATTCAGCCACTGCCATCACAAACGGTTCTGCTGCTTTATTGCAGACTTTGGAGCAAAGCAGTGATGATCTGACTTCTTGAGCCTTTAGTGGGTTTGGAAAAGACTCTTGTCTAAGCACTAATTGTCCTTTTAGAGCTTCGAAAGCCACTGGGGAACACTGCCAGGAAGGAGGGAGTTTTCTGGCTTGTTGAGAGGCCAGGGCAAGTCAGGACTTCTGGGCAGACTGAGTCATAACTCTGGATGTGTACTTCTCTCCTTAATCCTCTTTTTTTGACCTGCCCTTCCAAGGGGACCTTTGGGAGGGGTCAAAAAGCATGAGCATCAAGCTCCTCTGGCTACTAGGGCTTGGAATCAGGAGGCTCCAAGTAATATCAGGCCATGGGGTCATTCAAGGATGGGTAGATGAGTTCTAGCACTAGTTTTATCCTTTTTTTTTTTTTTTCCTGCTTGACCTGTACCCTGAGGGGCTGTTTTTTCCCTCTGTCTAGGTAACATTCTTCTAGTCAATGGTACTGCATGTGGAGAGATAAAAATCACAGATTTTGGACTTTCCAAAATCATGGATGATGACAGCTACAACTCTGTTGATGGCATGGAACTGACATCTCAGGGGGCTGGTACTTACTGGTAAGCATTCCCTGGGGCATTTGCAAGTTACAGGTCAAGAAGAGTTTACAACCAGTTCTGGATTGATGTCAGCTCTGTCTGTGCTGCCATTATCTGTGGCAGCTTCCAGACAGTGGAAGTTTGAGCCCCTGGAAAGTGCTCTTGTCACACAGCTCCTTTGAGCCTGGCAGCTTTTTGCTTTTCAGAGGGTTGAGGTTTGTGTGTTTGCAAACCCAAAGGGCCTGGTGAAACACCACTCATGTTGTTGAGATAGTGAGCTCTGGAGTGGGACTTGGCTGCTATTTCCCAGGCCATAATGGCCCTGGCTGACACTTGAAGCAAACAAGTAAAAATACCATTACATATTTGGCAGTCCAGGTACAGCAGGAAGATGGAAAAGAGCATTTCAGTGAAATAAGCAGGGTGAAAAGCCATAATTAACTCTTAGGAAAGATGGAAATCTCACAGTGCTGTCTCTAATCAGAGCTTCATTTGCAAGTGTCACATAAAAGATGTTTTCAGGATCTTCCTTGTTGTCACTTTGTCACCCAGGGCTGAGAGCAGTGCAGGGTGCCACTGATTTTGGGATGTTGCCCAAATTGCAGACTGTCACCATGGGCACCAGTTGGACAGGAACATTTGTTGAGGCATTCTGTGTCATCTGAGTTTTGTTCTGCTCCTAAAAATGAAAGTAGCTCAAGTTTGAGTGAGGCTGAATGTCTTGCTAGGCCATGCCATCTGGGTTTGTGTTTCTAGAAAGATGGCTTTTGGCTGGGGCTTTCTACTGGGGAATTGTTGGCCAAGCTCTTTGAACCAAAAAATACCAGTTCTGAAGATAAAAGATGGGATTATTTTATGTGCTCTGGTGAAAAAAAAAAATTACTGTACCTCAGACCCTGAATGTCTGGAGAGTCCTTGGGATCATTGTTCCCAGAACTGAGAATCTTGGACCAAAGATGCCCAGGAATGGAACCAGGGTCCTTTTGAGTCCCACACCAGTGTCTGATCAGAGAAGTTTGTTCCTTCCTTGCAAAGAAAAATGATTGAAAGCATTTGAGATGCTGCTCATAACCTGTTGTCACTTCCTTCCAATCAGGTATTTACCACCAGAATGTTTTGTGGTTGGGAAAGAACCTCCAAAGATTTCAAATAAAGTTGATGTCTGGTCAGTGGGAGTCATTTTCTATCAGTGTCTCTATGGCAGAAAGGTAAGAAGACATTTTTCACTCTTTTCCTGGTGATTATTCACAAACCTTTTAGGAAGCAGCCCTGGTTTCTGCTTCCTTCAGGCTTAAAATATTTTTCCACCTCAGCTGCAAGGCAGAGTGTGTTTAGAACCTAACATTTCTTTAGGAGCAGTGTTCAGAACTCTCTCCTCTGGGCATGTTCTCACTGAGGCCATTATGGCAGGAGAGGTGGATTTTTAAGGAATTCTTGGTCTGGCATCTTTCTGTGATGCTTTCAGTGCACTAAGTCTTTGTCAAACCTGATGTTGCAAGTGTGTTAGAAAAAAAAAAGAAAAAAAAGTAGGTTTGAAAGACCCACTCTAGAAGTTTATAGGATTTTTTTAGGGTTTTTTGGAAGGAGAGAGTCGGGATCAGGAAAAGGTGATTTGTCCTGAGAAAAGGTGATTTGTTTCATGACAGCAGAAAAAATGGGTTGGGACAGGAAGAGGATTCCATCAATTCTTGTTTGGTGCTTGGTAACCATGTGACAGCCACGTGGTGTTGCTCAGAGTTGTCAGGCAGATAAATGATGGAATCAGCCCAACAGATTGAAGGGGGTGAAGCTCCTGTCAGCCTGGATGGATGCAGCACCTCTTGCTTAAGCTGAGGTCTGGAAGCAGGCAGAGGATTCCTCCAGTTTTGAGCTGGAGGCACCCCAGATATGTTCCAGCTTGCTCCCTTTTTTTCAGTTTAAACATGGGAGCAATGTGTCCTCTTCATCTGAAGCACCTTCCCAGAAGGATGCTTATGCCAAGTGATGATAAACAGTAGTGTCAGGGGATTTTTGAGGCCTGTCAGCAACCTTTAACAACTGTCTTCTATTTTATTTTTTTGGTTTTTGGTAGCCCTTTGGTCACAACCAGTCACAACAAGATATTCTGCAGGAGAACACAATTCTGAAAGCTACCGAGGTGCAGTTCCCTCCAAAGCCAGTAGTCACACCAGAAGCAAAGGTAAATAAATCTACAGAAGGGTGGTTGGACCAGATGATCCCTTCCAACCTGACATTTTAGGATCCTGTGATCCTTGAGGTCCCTTCCAACCTGACATTTTAGGATCCTGTGATCCTTGAGGTCCCTTCCAACCTGACATTTTAGGATCCTGTGATCCTTGAGGTCCCTTCCAACCTGACATTTAGGATCCTGTGATCCTTGAGATCCCTTCCAACCTGACATTTTAGGATCCTGTGATCCTTGAGGTCCCCTCCAACCTGACATTTTAGGATCCTGTGATCCTTGAGATCCCTTCCAAGCTGACATTTTAGGATCCTGTGATCCTTGAGGTCCCTTCCAACCTGACATTTTAGGATCCTGTGATCCTTGAGGTCCCCTCCAACCTGACATTTTAGGATCCTGTGATCCTTGAGGTCCCTTCCAACCTGACATTTAGGATCCTGTGATCCTTGAGATCCCTTCCAACCTGACATTTAGGATCCTGTGATCCTTGAGATCCCTTCCAACCTGACATTTAGGATCCTGTGATCCTTGAGATCCCTTCCAACCTGACATTTAGGATCCTGTGATCCTTGAGGTCCCTTCCAACCTGACATTTTAGGATCCTGTGATCCTTGAGGTCCCTTCCAACCTGACATTTAGGATCCTGTGATCCTTGAGGTCCCTTCCAACCTGACATTTAGGATCCTGTGATCCTTGAGGTCTCTTCCAACCTGACATTTAGGATCCTGTGATCCTTGAGGTCTCTTCCAACCGGACATTTTACGATCCTTGCAGAGGGTTTGCTCACACTCCTTGTCAGTTGCCTGTGGGTTCTGGCAGTTCCTTCTTGATTTCCTTCAAACCATCAGGAGTTCTGTGTCTCCTACAGAGTGCTCAGTGGCTTTGGGTGCTGATTTTTCAGGACGGAGCAGAGTGCAGTGTTGTGCTCATGCTTTTTCCTGCTCCAAGATGAGCTCCTGGCGTCGGAGCTGCGCCGTGACCTGTGGGGAAGGAATTTCAGCAGTGGGATTGTCACGTTCCCCCAGCACCTAAAGAAAGCTGTGAAAGCAAGCTATGAAAGAAAGCTTCTTCTTGCTGCCTTTCTACTAAATCCCTTTTTTCCTCTGGGCTCTCTGCAGGCATTTATCAGACGTTGCTTGGCCTACCGAAAGGAGGATCGGATAGATGTCCAGCAGCTGGCCTGTGACCCCTACCTACTGCCTCACATCCGTAAATCTGTATCCACCAGCAGCCCAGCTGGAGCTGCAATTGCATCAACCTCTGGCTCATCCAATAACAGCTCTTCAAACTGAGACACAGTAATAGGCCAAAAAAACAAAAAAAAAAAGCCCAACAAAAAAACCCAACAAAAAAACTGAGAAACCGGCGAAAAGACTTCGAGAAAACGGCTTCGGAATAAGAGGAATCCACAAGGGTCTCAAGAAACCTGTACCAGGTGCTTTTTTTTTTTTTTTTCTCTTGCTTTTTTCCATCCATAGAGCATGACAACATCAACTTTCATCAAGAAAACCTTCAGCATCTAGGCCAAGCCGTGGGGTGGCTTGAGGTTTATCCAGTCAAGGCCCACAAAAGGGTGGCTGCTCTGAGCAAGGAGGGGAAACTCAAGAAAATACAAAAAGACATGGTTCCATGTACTGTGAACTTCTGAACATGCAGCCTTGGGGAATCCAGGACGCCGTGTGTGCTTCATATGAAGAATGTGGACTTGGGAAAAAAAAAGACTGGGCTAGTCCAGTGTTGATATTTAAACATTGTTCTTTTTCTTTTAATAAAGTTTAGGTAACATCTCCTGAAAAGCTCGAAGCACCAAGGTTCAGCTGGGGATGGTATATGACTCTTTGCCCTTTGGAGGGGAAAAAAGTTGATCCTGCCTGTTCATGGCACTAGAGTTAGTGTTTTACCCCTAATTAATTTCAGTTTTTTAAAAATAACAATTTTTTGGAAGAAAAACAGTTTTCTGGTCTCAAAGCGAAACCCATATTAGCAGGTTGATGGCAGTGTCCATTCTGTGGATGGTGCAGCTTGCTGCTCCCTGGAGGTGCCTCTTAGGAGGAATTCACCTTCTCAGGAGGGCAGTGAAGCCCAGGGGTGGATTTTTTGTGATCTGAGTGGATCACAGCTCAGGCTGCCACGAGGTATTTCAGCTGCTGCTTCAGAGTTCTCACAACGGTTGCACCTTTTTAATTTATTGGGAGGGCTCTTCTTTTTTTTCTTTTTGAAGACACACCCTGACCTGCTCACCCCCTGCTCTCCTGAGCATGATCTCTGCTGGCTGGTGAAAAGGCAGGCAGTGAACAGGAAAGAATGGGGGCAAAGCTTCAGGTGTGATCTGTGCTCATGCTCTGCTGTACAGAAAAAAATCCAAAGCTTGGAGTTTTGTCTGCTCTTCTCACTTAGGTGACTTGGCAGCAAAGCTTCCTCTCTCTCTTAACACTTTCCTTTTAAAACTTTTAACTTTCCTAACTTGCTGCCATCACTGCATCTGATTTCAGATGAGAGGGAATGAGGTAATAGTCTAGAAGGGAGCAAACACCCTAATTATTATCTTTTTTTTTTTTTTTTTCCTCCCTTCTGTAATCTGCCTGGAGGGCTCTTACACCTTCAGCTGGAGTCTGCCTGCTGTGAAATGCAAACCTCTTGTCTCCTCTCTGCCTCTTTTCCCCCCCTGTTGAAGGAAGACTGAAAACACACCCAAGAAGCACAGCACTTGAACATGTGGCAGCCAGGTTGGAGTGTTCCTGACATGTGGCAGGAGTTCATAGCCAGAAATATTTAAAGATGCAGTGTTCAAGAGCAAGGTTTGGGAGCTGAGCAATCCACTCTTGGATTTCAGGGTGTTGTTTAAAAACCAGATTACCCTCTGCACACCTCCTGACCCAATCCCCAGACCACCATGGCATGAACTTGTCCTCTGAATGGTACCTCCAGGGCTGTTCCCTCTGCTCTGGCAGTGTTGGAGCTGTTTTGGGGCATTTTCATGGCAATTCACCTCCTCTGGCACCCCTTGGGAGAGTTCTTGTCTGCTTTCTTCTAAGCACTCGTCTGCAAATCTTACACTTAAACCTGATCAGGAGCTTTATGGTCAACTGTAAAATGGAGGAGCCTGTTGAAATTAAGCAATGGAAGGGAGAGCTCTGCTGCTTTTATTTTTATTACTATTTTTGTAGTGACTTTTGAGCTTTTAATTGGACGTGTTGACTTGCAGCCGTGTTAAGGTGGTCTCTAAGCTCTGGTGTTTGAAAACAAGGAAATAACTGCATCTTTTGAAAACAAATAACTGCATCTTTAAATCTTCAGATCTTTATAAATCTTCAGCCATCATTTCTTAGCCCTCTCCATCCCTGCTGCTCTATTCCAGAAGGTAACTGTTCAGCAAGCAGCACTTTGCCAGCTCTACTCAGGCAAAATCAGGGTTGATGCTTCATCCCATTTGCTGAAAGGGGTGATTTGATGTCTGTCCACATCAGGGAGAATTCTAAAAGGGTTTTTTTCTCTTCTGGGCCTCTTGTTTCTTGGCCAGCCAGTGTGTGCTGTCTCTGTGGGTGTGATTAGTGTTGTGTCAGATGCTTTTATTCCTGCTGTGCAACACCCATCCAGGGGCCTGGGGACAGCGTTGGCCTTTCCTGGGGCTGACAGCAGTGAAGAACCCTGGTAGAATTCTGGCTGGGACACCTACCTGGTTAATATGGGTTTCACTTCCAGTAACAGACCTTATTGCCACACTGTTCATTTACTTCAAGAAAAATGTATGAAGAATTTGTAACTTCAACCAGGCCAGACTGTTTTGGCTCTACCCAACAGATGAGACATGGATATTAAAATAAGTTTTAAGAAACTGATTTGCTTGGCTCTTCCTGGTTTGCTCTTCACAGTGCAGTGGCAGGAGCTTCTCTTGGGGTGGTTGCACAGAGGTGACCCAGGACCAGGTGAGGAAGGATGGAGGAAGGATGGAGGAAGGATGGAGGAAGGATGGAGGAAGGTTGCAGTCACCAGCTCAGAGCAGGGAGATCTCTTGAGCAGAGGGGGAAGTTGCTGGAAATTACCAACTCTTATTTAATTACTGGTATTGATCCTGGTCTGGAACATCGAGGCAGACATCCAAGGTGTGTTTTTCCCTTCTTTCCAGGGAGCAGCAGCTCCTTAAGGACCTTCATGTGTTTGGGCTCCAAAAAAAAAAAACCCTTTCTGTGTCTGGCGGTGAAAAATCTGCATTGGGAGTCCCCTGCTGGGGCTGCCTGCCCTGAGAGCCAGTGGCCACTGCTTGCTGGCCACTCCCCAGCCCACGGGCTCCCAGGTCCTTGCTCTCAGTCATGGAATCATCATTTTGGTTGGGAAAACCCTTGGAAGTTCATCAGCTCCAGCTCTTCCCACCACGCTGCCACCGAAGAACCGCGGGGCTGAGAAACTCCCTTTGTTTCTTCCTCCTCGACTCTGCTGGCCTTGGGAAACACACAATGGGACAGGGAAATAAACCTTGGCAGCTCGACCCTTCCAAGCCTCCTCACATCTGGCCCAAAAACCAGGGAGCTCCCAGTTCCCCCACCCAGCTCCTCTGCATCCTTCTCTTCAGTGCTCCTGGTACCCGGCGGGTGGGATCTGTCCCCCAGAGCAGTTTTTGTTTGGCTCCAGCTGGACCCTTGCACCCCTCTGCCCCATCCCTGCATTCCCAAATCCACCCATCCCAAGACTGTTTGACTCCAGATGGACTCTTGCACCCTTCTGCCCCATCCCTGCATTCCCAAATCCATCCATCCCAGGACTGTTTGGCTCCAGCTGGACCACTGCATCCCTCTGTCCCATCCCTGCATTCCCAAATCCATCCATCCCAGGACTGCTTGGCTCCAGCTGGATCTCTGCATCCCTCTGTCCCATCCCTGCATTCCCAAATCCATCCATCCCAGGACTGTTTGGCTCCAGCTGGACCCTTGCACCCTTCTGCCCCATCCCTACATTCCCAAATCCATCCATCCCAGGACTGTTTGGCTCCAGCTGGACCCTTGCACCCCTCTGCCCCATCCCTGCATTCCCAGCTCCATCCATCCCAGCCTTGTTTGACTCCAGCTGGACCACTGCATCCCTTTGCCCTATCCCTGCATTCCCAAATCCATCCATCCCAGGACTGCTGAGCTCCAGCTGGATCTCTGCATCCCTCTGCCCCATCCCTGCATTCCCAGCTCCATCCATCCCAGGACTTTGGCTCCAGCTGGATCACTGCATCCCTCTGCCCCATCCTCACAGCCCAAGCTCCATCAGCTGGGAGAGCAGCTCCAGGGCAGGGCTGCTCAGCTCCCAGCTGGGCCAGGCAGTAGCTAACCCTCTGTTTTCAGGTTTTACTGGGTCAGCCAGAACCACAGAACCTCCCCTGCGTCGCCTCAGCAGCTTCCTGGCCTTTGGAAACGAGGAGCAACAGAAATCCTGAGCTGCAGCTGAAGGATGGAAGGAGGAAAAAAGCTGTGGCATCCCCCCCGTGGCAAGAGCTGGGGTTGGGAGTGAAGAAGAGCCCAGAAGAGGAGGAGGAGGAGCAGCAGCAGCTCCTCCCCAGCCTTTCCCCCATCCTCCACACCCAGGCAGGAAATCAGAGAGCTTCTCAGCCCCACTCCTCTGCCTGGCACAGACAATGGTGTCCTTGTGGCCAAGACTTCTGTTCCTGGGGGTGAACGTGGCCAGGGGAGGACCCAACAGCCCTGAGTTTGCTTGGCCTCTCACCCCCACCCAGGGTGATGGATGTGGCTGCTCCCTAGGGATGCAGGGATGGGGCAGAGGGATGCAGAGATCCAGCTGGAGCTCAGCAGTCCTGGGATGGATGGAGCTGGGAATGCAGGGATAGGGCAAAGGGATGCAGTGGTCCAGCTGGAGTCAAACAAGGCTGGGATGGATGGAGTTGGGAATGCAGGGATGGGGCAGAGGGATGCAGAGATCCAGCTGGAGTCAAACAAGGCTGGGATGGATGGATGGAGCTGGGAATGCAGGGATGGGGCAGAGGGATGCAGTGGTCCAGCTGGAGCTCAGCAGTCCTGGGATGGATGGAGTTGGGAATGCAGGGATAGGGCAAAGGGATGCAGTGGTCCAGCTGGAGCCAAATAAAGCTGGGATGGATGGAGCTGGGAATGCAGGGATAGGGCAGAGGGGTAAAAGGGTCCAGCTGGAGCTCCCCAGTCCTGGGATGGAGCTGGGATTGCTGGGACAGTGTGGGGAGCAGCAGGGTGGAGAGGGGGAGACTCAGGCTCAGTGCAAAGCAGATCTCCCATCCCTGTTGGAGCAGCCCCAGGGACTGCAGAGGGAGGGTTTAGAAGGTGCTTGGCTGTGGTTTGAATTCAGGGCAAGAAAAAACCAGAGCTCTGCTCAGCCCTGGCCTCTCTTGACCGTAGCCGTGTCAGCCACCTCCTCACCCTGGGCCTGGCTCAGCCCCACATGGAGATCAGAGCCCAGATCTCTGCTTTCTTCAGCTCCTCCCAGCTCCTGATAACCCCACAGACCCAGGGGACCCTCCAGGATTGCTGCCAAAACCCCCTCCAGGCTGAAGGATCCGGAAGGAGATGGTGATGGGCAGGGATGGGTGGCAGAGGTGGAAAGGGAACATCTCAGGGTGACAACGTGGCCATTGGACCTCGCTGCTCCTGCTGGAGAGAGCCATGGAGCAGGGTGGGATCTCTTCTCCCTGGTCCCATCCCCAGCATCCCCATCCTGGGATGTGTTTCTCTCCAGATCCATCCCCTCCCTGCTCCCCAGCTCTGCTCATTTCCTCCCGAGGCGTGGGGAGAAAGTGTTTTGGGTATTATTTTTTTTTTGTGTGTGTGTGTTTGGATTTTATTTTTTTTTTCTGAAAGGCAAAGTTCTTGCAAACGCCTGGAATTCCTCTCCATCCCTTTCCAAGAGCCCTGGGGAGGAAGGAGAGGCAACAAGAAGGCTCAGAGGGCAGAGCTGCTCCCCGGGCAGCCCTCGGCTTCGTCGCCCCCGCGGCGGAAGGGCAGAGACCTCAACTCCAGCCCTCCCGAGGCTGGAGAGCCCTGAAATTCCTCGTGGCAGCTCGGAGGGAGCACATCTGGTTTTCATAAATTATTTGCAGCTTGAACTTGCCTGACTTTTAAAGACTAGAGAAGAGAGAACGGCAAAAAAAAACCCAAAACAAAACCAAAAAAAAAAAAAGAGCCCCGAGGGCCTCAGCGTGGGGAACCCACAAAGGGACCTCCCCCCCCCCCCCCCCCCACCTCTCCATAGGGACCTTCCTTGGGGGGTTGGGATGGGGTTTGTGGGGAGGGGGTGTGAGGCTGGGACTGAGCCCCTGGAGGGATCCCAGGAGCTGGCCAAGCCCTGTCTGCTCCTTGTAAGAGCAGAGGGGACGGGTCAGTTTGGAGGCAGGGAAATGGCCCTGCTTTTTTGGCCGGGATCCTCCTGCCTGGGCTGAGCTGAAACTTTGTTTTTCCTGTGCTCAAACAAACTGCAGAGCAGGGCAGGGGACGTCCCCAGCACCCCCTGCCACCACCCCCTTGTTCAGAGCCCCTCTGAACCTTTGGAGAAACCAAACCCTGGGAGCATCAGCATCACCTGGGACCCCATGGCCACTGATGGGGCCCTGGAGGAGCTGAGACCCCCCTTAAGGAGCTGAGACCCCCCCCAAGGAGCTGAGACCCCCCTTAAGGAGCTGAGACCCCCCCAAGGAGCTGAGACCCCCCCTAAGGAGCTGAGCACCCCCTAAAGAGCTGAGACCCCCCCCCTAAGGAGCTGAGATTCCCCCCAGCATCTCCAGGTTCATCCTTGGAGGGAAAGGGACAAACACCACCTGGGGCTGGGATGGGGGAACCCCTTGGGGATCTATGGGATGAAGGAACCCCTTAGGGAGCTATGGGATGGGGGACCCCCTTAGGAAGTTATGGGATGAGAAGCTGAGTCCCAGATCCCATTAGCAACTCTTATTTTCCCACCTGGGGGAAGCTGACCTATTTTCTGCCAGCATTCCCCAAACCTGCAGCCAAAGGTGGGCAAAGTGGCAGGGATCCATTCCCAGAGACATTTGCCCTAAACTTTCTGGTGGGCAACTTGGCTACGAGGTGGTTTCCCCCCATCCCACTGCAGCCCCTCCACTGGGAGTGTCCCCATAGGCTAAAAAAAAAGAAAAAAAAAAAAAAAAAAAAAAAAAAAAAAAAAGAAAACCAAACTAAACACGTTTTTTTCCTTTTTCCAGCTAGGAGACAGACACAGATGCTCTGGCTCTGGGAATCAGCCACAGCCAATGAATATCCCAAACTCTGGGTGAGCCAGGATGAGCCCATTGCTCCCATCCCACACCTCAGGAGCTCTGGGGTGGCTGCCTGTCCCCTGCACGGGGCTCTGTCCCCTCATTTGGCAGCAAATCCTTAGGGCCAGAGGGGTCAGACAGCTTGGAAAGCTCCCAGGGGAAAAAAGGGAAAAAATGCATTTCCTCCTGATCTGCTCCAACAAGTAGCAACTCAACTGGTACTAATCTGGATTAGGAGGAGAGTAGGTGAGGAGCTGCTGGGTTGGGCTGGGGGAATTCATTGTAAGAAAGTCCTAATTACCTTCTAATCATGCAGATTCTAATCATGGCTTCCAAGCCATGGGATGAACCACTCCAGGGATGCTCCATGGGATCCCAAACCTTTGGGCTCTGCTGGGCCCCCTCGGTAAGGTGGGATTTGCCTCCTGGTTTGTCCAAGATGGGCAGAAGGACCCATTTGGGGGAATTCCTGGCTCCCATCACGTCCCCCAGGAGTGGATCCCAAGTTTTAGGGATGGGAGGGAGGATCTGGGCCATTTCCTCCTCTTCCTTGGGGCTCTCACACGTGCAGCCCCTGCTGTGCCTGCAGCCCTGGAGGGTGAGCAAGGAGCTGCCTCAATTAAAAAATAATCCCTGGTTTAAAAAAAAAAAAAAACCCAAAAACCCAACAGCCCAGATGCTGATGTGTTTAATTGGGGCCTCCCAGAGGGTTTGCATCCCCCCAAAGCCCATCCTGGCACCATCCCCAGGTCCTTCCTGCCTCACTGGGGAACAACAACTTGGTTTATTTTTGCAAGAGAGGCCAAAACCCCCGTGGCTGACTCAGATTCAGCCCCACCTCATGGGCCAGATCCTGCTCCCTGGCCATCATCTCACTCGAGTTTTGAGGGGGGTGAGCTCTGGTATCCTCAGGGATGCTCCCATGGGATGGGCTCCACGGGCATCACCCCTTCCACACCAGTGCAACCAAATTTTAGCCAGGAATGTTCCCACTTTAAAGCTTTGGTTGCTCCAGAAAATGGAGGAGAAGCAGACAGGGCAGAGCAGCTGCCCCGTGGTTGGGGTTTTTTTTGTGGGGTTTTGTGTTTGTTTTTTTTTTTTTTATTCTCCCAGGTTTTGGAGATTTGGGGCTTTTCTTTGGTCCAGGCAAAATTGCAAATGCTGGATTTCCTCCTTCCAGCCAGACCTCCAGGAAGGTGAGAGCAGCTCTGCTGGTTTGGTGCTGATGGCTTGTAAGCTCTGAGTGGTTTTTAACACTAAAATAAAAAGAAAAACCCAAAAAACTCCAAAAACTGAGCAGGAACCTGTGGTGCCTGTGGAGCTCTGGTAGCAGCAGAACTCCTGGCACAGGAGCAACCAGCCCAGGAGCCAGAGAGAGCTGGGAAAATGCTGATTTTCAGCGTTTTTCACACACTCACTGCCCTCTTGGTGTGGCTTTCAGGAGGCCGGGCAGCCTTGGAAGGGAGGTGTAAAAAAAAAAAAAAAATTTAAATTAAAAATTATTTAAAATTTTTTTTTATTCAGCTTTTGGATATGGGGTATTCCCACCCTGTGTGATGCTCTTTGCCCCCAGGCTCCTCAGCAGAGGACCAGGAAGATGAAACCTCGAGCTGGAGGGCTGAGACCTCTCTGGAAGGTGCAATGAGCTGTGTCCAGCCTCAGCACCCCCCAGCCACAGGTGAGATGGGACCTCTGGGACCCAGGAGGATTCAGCTGGGTTGGCTCAGGATGAAATAACCCCCCCTAAGCCCCCCCAGGTGCCACCTAAACCACGGGGCAGCACCCCTTGGCTCCTCATCTCGTGGAGTGGGGTCCCAAGCAGGGAAGATGCTCACTCGTGGCACAGCAAAGGCACCGTGGGTATTTCCCACCCCTCCACCCCACTCCGGGGAACCTCGGGGGTCCCAGCCCTTCCCGGGGGGGGGGGTGGGGATGCACTGGCCAGGCTGCCCGTCCCTCTGCTTCACCCCCAAACCCCCCCTCACCCCCAGCCCCCTCCATCACCCCCAGCTCCAACCTCCCCCATCACCACCTCCCCCCCAAACTGCTCAGCGGGACGCGGAGCCTCCGCTCCCCCCTCCGCCTTTTCGGGCCGGTCCCTGCGGGGCGGGCAGAGCTGACGCAGTGTCTGAGGCTTCGATTTTTTTTTTTTTTCATTTAATTTATTTTTTTTTAAACTTTTTTTTTTTTTCCCCCCTTTTCTCCCCTCCCTCTCCCCTTTCACTGTCCCTCCTCCTTCTCCTCCTCCATCTCCCTCCCTCCCCGCCCGCCCCCCCGGCCCCGGCCAGCCAGCAGCGAGGCCCCGAACGGAGCGGAGCAGAGCGGTGCGGGGCAACCCGGGCAAGGAGCGGGGGAGCCCGGGCAAGGAGCGGGGGGAGCCCGGGCATGGGGTCCCTCCTCGCCCCCCTCAGCTGCCTCCTCGGCTTCCAGCTGCTGCTCAGCGCTGCGCACCCAGGTGGGACCTCGCCTCCCCCTCTCCGACCGGACCCCCCCTTCCCCCCCCTCTTTTTGCGGTTTAATTATTATTGGGAGGTTGGGGAACCCCCACCCCCCACCCCCAGCCCGGCTGTGCGGGGAGGGGGGCGGTGGGACCCCAGAGGAGGGGTGGGCGGAGGTCTCCGGTTGCCATCGTTCCGATTTATTTCCTCCCGGGATGTTTTATTGGGTTTTATCTCGGTTGCTTTTCCTTCACCCTCTTAGGGTCGCGGTTGGTTCCTCGGCGTTTTGTTTTCTCCGGTTTCGCCTCGTCGTGTTTTCTCCCCGTTCCGCCGCCTTTTCCCTCGCTTTTATTATTTTTACTTTTAACTCTCCGCGCCCTGCAGCCACGCAGCGTCTGCCCAGCCCGGCGGAAACGCTTCCGCGGCCCCGGGGAGGGGGTCGGGGCTGCTCCGGGGGGGTCCGGGGCGGCCGCTGTCCCGCAGCCTCCCGCAGCCCCGCTCCGGCCTTTTGTCTCCCCGGGGAGGGGAGAGGTCGGGAAGGGGCCGAAATGTTTTGTTGGAGGTTTCTTCCCTCTCCTCTCCTTCACCCCCTCCTCTCCCGTCGTATTAATCCTCTAAAAAAAAAAATAATAAAAAAAAAATATGTGCCCCCCCTCTGGAGCGGAGCCCGGGTCGGGTATTTGCAGATTCCCTTCTCGCTTTTTTTTTTTTTTTATTAATTATTTTTTTATTTATTTATTTTTTTCCTAACGTTTCACAAGAAAGCCAACGAGTGGCTTTTATTTATTTATTTATTATATAGATATTAAAAAATTTAATTTTACATTTTTTAACTTAATTTTTTTTTTTTTCCATTGAAATGATTTTGAAAACCTTCTGAAGTCACCATGTGCCAGATGCCTGAGGCTCCTGGGAATGGCCCCCTTGCAATCGCCACTCGAGGCATTTTTTTTTTACCCCCAGGACAGCGCAGAATCTAGGACCGACTTTTTCTGACTTTCCTTCCTTCCATTCGCCCCTAACGAGAAAACTTATCATTTTCTTTTTTTTTTTTTTTTTTTTTTTTTTTTTAATCAAAAGAGCAGAATTGCCCACTTTGGCCTCAACAGAAACCCTCGGCCTATTTTTTAGAGAAATTTAGCAAATCCAAAGCAGATTTGGAAACTGCAGCATGGGAGGGCACCGTCCCCCCCCCTCCCCCTTCCCCCTTTATCCCCCCCCCCATTTTCTCCCCCAACCCATCAGCTCCCCGGGACTCAGGGTCTCAAGGGGCGGTCCCGGGGGGGTCACAGTGGCTTTGGGTGACAACCCGGGTGATGTCCCCAAGCCGGGGTGGGAGTTGCGTGGCTGGGAGCAGCTCCTTGGCTTGGAAGGGGGGGGGAGACACCCACCCCCCCCCCCCTCACCCCTCCCCGCACCCCGGGGCGTTCAGGAGCGCGGTGCCAGGGTTTGCTCTGGGCTGGAGACATCTCAGCTGAACCATCAACTTTCCACAGCTGGATTCCCGTTAAACCTCCTCGTCATTTCCTTGAGGGTTGTGAATTCTTGCGCTTTTTTTTTTTTTTTTTTTGCTTTTTTTTTCTTTTAATTTTTTTTTCTTTTAATTTTTTTTTTTGCTTTTAATTTTTTTGCAGCTTTTAATTTTTTTGCAGCTTTAAAGGGGGCTTTGCTTGGTTTCAGCAGGGCTTTAATTACCTGGGGACTACCCATTCTGGCTGGCTTTTTTTTTATTATTTATTTTAATTTTTACAGATTTGAATTTTAATTTGTACAGATTTTAATTTTTTTGCAGGTTTAAAGGGGGCTTTGCTTGGTTTCAGCAGGGCTTTCATTACCTGGGGACTACCCACTCTGGCTGGCTTTTTTTTTTTTTATTTTATTTTAATTTTTACAGATTTGAATTTTAATTTTTACAGATTTTAATTTTTTTGCAGGTTTTAAGGGGGCTTTGCTTGGTTTCATGACCTGGGGACTACCCATTCTGTCTGCCCTTTTTTTTCTTTTTTTTTTTTTCTTTCAATTTTTACAGCTTTTAATTTTTTTGCAGGTTTTAAGGGGGGGCTGCTTGATTTCAGCAGGGCTTTCATTACCTGGGTACTACCCATTCTGTCTTCCCTTTTTTTTTTTTCTTTTAATTTTTGCAGCTTTTAATTTTTTTCCAGATTTCAAGGGGGCTTTGCTTGGTTTCATTACCTGGGGACTACCCCATTCTGGCTGCCTTTTTTTTTTTTCTTTCTTTTAATTTTTACAAATTTTAATTTTTTTGCAGGTTTTAATGGGGCTTTGCTTGCTTTTATTACCTGGGGACTACCCATTCTGTCTGCCTTTTTTTTTTTTTTTTCTCTCTCTTATAGTTCTTGCAACTTTTAATTTTTTTGCAGGTTTTAAGGGGGCTTTGCTTGATTTCAGCAGGACTTTAATTACCTGGGGACTACCCATTCTGGCTGCCTTTTTTTTTTTTTTTTTCTTTTTACAAATTTTAATTTTTTTGCAGGTTTTAATGGGGCTTTGCTTGCTTTCCTTACCTAGGGACTACCCATTCTAGCTGCTTTTTTTTTTTTTTTTTTTTTTTTAACCTGAAAAATGTCTCTGGGCTCCAGGTCTGGCGATTCCCCCTCATCCCTACGAGCCCGAGGACAGAGGCACCTCTGTCCCTGCGAGCAGGGAGAGGAACAAGGAGGCTTTGAGCTGCCTGGAGCTGCACAGCTCCCACCCCACGAGTGGGTGCAGCCCCCCCACCACCCCTTTCCCATTCTCTGTCCCCTCACCCCCAATTTCCCCCTTTTTTTTTTTTTTTGAAAGGGGCACGGGTGGCAGCATCCAAGCTGTCCCATGCCAGGCTGGCTTTGCAGGGATCCTCACAGGGATTTTGGGATGGGGGTGGGTTTGTCCCAAGTGTCGCTTTGTGGGTTTTGCCAGGACGCTTTTTTTTTTTTTTTCTTTTTTTTTTTTTTTTTCTTTTTTTTTTCCTTTTTTTTTTTCTTTTTTTTTTCCTTTTTTTTTTTTTTTCTTTTTTTTTTCCTTTTTTTTTTTTTTTTTTTCGTTTTTTTCTTTTTTTTTTTTGGTTTTTTTTTTTGGTTTTTTTTGGTTTTTTTGGGGTGGAGGGGGGAAACCTGGCAGGCTGGCCCGGCAGACAGCCTGGATTTCCCTGGAGAGCTGCCTCTTCTTCCAGGGGTTTATGCCAAATCCTCCCCCCCGGGGATGGCTGGGAGGCTGGAACAGGATTTTTGGCAGGAGATCGGTGGCTCCTCAGTGGGAAATCGCCGCCGGCTGCTTCGGCTCCGCAGCCTCAACCTCAACACCCACGCTCCCCACTTGGGGAAACTGAGGCAGCAGCTCCAGTCCTGCCCTGGCTGCAGGATGTGGCCCTGCCCGGTGCTTTGGACCCCTCCAGAACCGGGACCAGGAGCTGCCACCCCAGTTTTATGGGGACAAAAAGGGGACCTAGGGAAGAATTTGGAGGCTGAAAAGCAAACGGAGCTGCTTTGGCCTGAAGCTCCCTCCCTGTTTTCCTCTTTGCAATGGAAACAGCAGCTCCAAGAAATGAAAATTCTCATTTTTTGGGGGATGATTTGGGAGCAGAGGGGTTGGCTTTGCTGCTAAGAGCACGGCGGGGGGGCAGGGGACAGTTGGGGACATCGCTCTCAGACACCGGGCAGGCAGGATGGGGGAAGGCTGCTTGTCCAAGAATGACAAGAATGAAAAGCAAAAGAGTTTTGGCCTTGGGTAAAAAACTCTGTCCTTCCCCCAAAGCCATCCCGGGGCGGGGTGGTCTCAGGAAATTTCCCACATGCTGCCCCAGGACGCTTTGTTGGTGTTTTCTGGTGTGATGGTTAAAGCCACGTTGCAAGTTTTTTCTCTCTTCCACCTTATTCCTGGCTGGATTTTGTACCTTTCCCTGCAGGGCAGAGCCACGTTTCTGCCTTCCTTTTCCCTGAATTTTTTTTTTTATTATGTTTTTATATTTTTTTTTTGCCCCTGCAGTCAAAGCAAACGGCTGCTGAGGGCTGTAATTGCTGGCTGCTAAATCATCATCTCTGGTTGATACAGCCCTAAGGGGACAGTCTGGCTCCAGAGCCTCAGGGGGTGGGGAGGGGCCGTGTCCCAGGTTTGTGGCTCTGCCAGAGATCCCAGAATATTTCCAAATTTTTACTCTTTGGAGCCTTGCTCAGCTCCATCACCCACCGAGGATGCTCAGGTGGGAGCAGGAGTGGTGCCCACCCTCACAGCCCATCCCTGGCTGTTTCCTCAGAGTTGTTTGAGTTTTATTTGGGTTTTGTTTTTTTTTTTTTAAAGCAATTTGTAAGATTTTATTCTTCACGTGCTGCCAAGGAGCAGGATTTTAATTAATTTGAACTCTGCCGAGCCCGCTGAGCGTCGACATTTTTCTCATTCTTAAGATTGCTTGGAGCCCAAAAGAGACCCATGCAGATGCTCTCCTTCTTAAAGGACCCATCTTTAATTAATTAAGGATTAGAAAATGATGAGTGGATTGACTTTCAAATTCTTGGGAGTCTTCTTTAGCCCTGGAGCAAAGATTTGGGTGTTTGCAGGGGGCTCCCTCCATCCCCATCCCAATGAGAGCTCATCCCATGCTGCTCCTTGTGTTGTCAGAGCAGGGATGTAAATGGGATTTTCCTGGGAAAACAGCAGGGTTGCAGGATGGTGCTGAGGCTGGGAATGGGGAGATCCAGCCCTTTCCTCCACCTGAATTCAGAAACTTTGGGCTCTGCAGGGAACAGCCCCATTTACCAGGTCTTGCCCGTGAGTGCAAGGGAAGCAAAGAGCACAAGTGAGCAAAACATTTAATTTTAATTAAAAAAAAAAAAAAAAAAAACAGAAGCTGAGGGACTCCTTGGGCTGATCCTTGCAGGTTGTGTGTGGTCTTGGGGAGATGGGGAATGCCCCATCCTGAGGCATCACTCAGGGTGTTCCTAATCAGGAGAAACAAAGGAGAAAAAAAATATCTTTGGATCTTTTTTCTTGTCTTTTTTTTGAGGGGGGGAGTCTTTTCAGTAGTTTTGGCCACCTGTGCTAAACCTGTGCCTGTGGTCAGGGCTGGATATCCCTGGATGTGGCCATGGATTCCCTGGCTGGAGGCTCCGTGCTGCTGGTGGCTGATGCTTCAGGGTGGAAAAATTTGGGGTGGTTCCCCTGGGAAGGGGCTGAGGCCTCCAGTGCCAGGGTTGTGTGGCTGAGATGATGAGTGTGGGACAGGACAGGACATTCCCAGAGAGCCTGCCCACTGTGTCCTGGGGGGAATCATCTGCCTGGTGGCAGCTGTGTCCTTTGTCACCCCTGCTGTGCTCTCAGTGGGTCCATCCCTTGCTGGAGCCCTGTGGATGCCTTTGCCTTCCTCTCCCTGCATCCTCAAGGAGTTGGCAAACGATGGATTTCCCACCTCTGGGTGATATGGTGGAGCCCAGAGAGGCTCTAGAGGAAATCTGGGGAGAATTTCCATCCTTCCACCCTTTGCTGGGGTTGGGAGGGGGGGACATTTGGGCTCCTGGCTCCCTGCCGTGGTCACTTGAGCAGCCTGGGGGGCAGCATCTTCCTTGGAAACTTTTATTTGTCTGCATCCCAGGCAGGGTGGGAGGAGAATGGGCTGTTTAATGGCTGCAATGTGGTACCTGGAGCCCATCCAAAACCTTGGTGAGGTTGCAGGGAGTCTGCAGGCTGGTAGCTTGGTTGCCTTCCTGGTCACAGCCAAGTAAGGAGCTCATCTCCTGCAGCTCCCCCCGTGCAAACAGCAGCTTCTCTCCAGGCTGCTGGGCAAGCCAAGAGGAGTTTCTCAGCTCCTGCTGCTTCATCCCCTCTGCCAGGCCATTGGGAGCTTCACTTCCTTCCCTGTAACACATCTCCTTATTCCCTGAAGTTTATTTTTAAAACACAAAACAAAGCAACAACCTCCCTCTTTTATTCTGCTGCTTGGCTTGGAGCACCCAGAGCTGCTTGCAGCTGAGTTTGGCCCCAGCTGAGTCCTGGGGATGTTCTGGGCCAGGCTGAGCCTGCTAGAGGGTGGTGAATTTGATGCAAATCTCTCATTTAGGAGCAGCAGAGTTGGGGGGTTGGTGTCTGCCATGGGGTTGGAGCTGGCAGGAGTGATGCCAGGAGCTCACAATGTGCCCTGGGGCACTGTCAGCTTCTCCTTCCCTCTTATTTTTTTTTTTTTTTAATCTGAAGTTCCTCTTTAAGGGGTTGCATAGAGTTTAAAGATGCTGAAAAGCAGCTCAAGGTGGGGTGGTGGGGGGGGAAATGTGGCAGTGATGCCCTTCCCATGGGCTGGGACTGTTCTGGAGGTGGTGGCACCCGGGATGCTCCAGCTCTGCTGTCCAGGAGCTCCCATCAGCTTTCCTGGATGCTCCTTCCCTTTCCCAGCCTTTGGAGGGACCCACAAGCTCCTTCCTGGGGCCCAAATGTGCTGCTTTTCATGGCAACAACCGTGGTTTTGCTCTTCTCCATGCTGAGACCTTGGGGATGGCATCACCCGTGCCAGGGTGGCAGCAGTGGTGACACTGGGCTTTGCTGGGAATGTTCTGGGAAGGGGGGATTTTCCCCCAGAGGGATATTTAGGGTGGAGCCAGGGACTTTTCTGTGGCCCTGCAGCATCCATCAGTGTAGCTGCTGCAGGGCTGGGGTGCAGCCCTGGGCTTCTGCACCCCAAAACATCACCAGAGGGTGAGTTTTTGGACCCCATCCCTGTATTTCCCTCCTTTCCTGCAGGGCTGTGCAAGCTGAGCCCTCCTGCAGTCAACAAACAACACTTTCTGCTCCTTTTTCTGCTGTTTTTTTATCCCAGGGGGGGTTGATTTTGCTTTTCCCCCCCCAGCCTGGTGCATCCCACCCTGTTTGTTGGGAATGAGCTTCTGCTTCCCACAGCTCTTCTCCCAGCAGGGTTTTGGAGCTGCTGCTCACTCTTGGGCAGCAAAAATGGGCTGAAAACCCACAGTTTGGGGCAGGGAATTTGGGGTGGCTGCGTCTTGTTTGCTTGCAGGTGAGAGCAGGAGGCTGAGGTTGGAAGGAGGCTTTTTTTCTGTGCCCTGTGAGGTTTTTTGGTGCAGGATGTGAGGGTAAAACTTTTCCTTGGGCTCCCAGCTCCAAGGGCAGGGGGTGGTCAGAAGGTTTGATGTCCTTGCAAGAGCTCCTCAGGACCTCCTGGGTGCCCTGGCAGAGCCCAGTTTGCTGTTGTATTGAGGATTTTAGGTTGGCTGTTAAAAGAAACTAAAGATTTTTAAAGCCTTGGAGATGTGGTGCCTGAAGGACTTGGTTTAACCCTAGAGCTGCTGGAGCTGGGCTGACACTTGGAGCTGCTGATCTTCAAGGTCTTTTCCAACCAGAACCATCTGGGGATTTGCTGCTCTTGCTGGATGGTTGAGAACAAATCCCATCCTTGTCTGCAGCAGGGAAACCTTCAAGGAGGGGACTGACCCCCAGGGTGCTCCTGGCCACGTTTTTGGGAGGTTCCTCTGCAAGTGGGAGCTGGGACATGGTCAGGAAGAGCCTGGATTTGGCAGGAACACCATGAAAAAAAAGCTTGGTGGTCTTTCCCTGGGAAGCCTTGTCCTCTGGAGGTGTTGAAGTCCTTCAGTGGTGCTGGGGCCAGGGCTGCTGAAAGCTCCTTTCAGTGAGCAAGTGATGTCCTGGGGTGATGGCAGCCCTGAATTCCCTGGGAAGAAGGGAAATAAAAGCATATTTTGGGGGGGAGCACAGTGCATCCCTTTGCTGAGGTGTGTTGAGATGGAATTTGTGTGTCCCCCTCTCCCTTCTCCAGCTCCATCCTCTCCAGGAGCAGCTCCCACCATTGATGGGCAGAGATTTTTGCAAAGGGAGAAGTTGGGAGCCCCAGGAGGGGTTTGGGGGGTGGTGGTGCAAGGGCTGAGTTGGTTTTGAACCCTTCCTATTCCCCCAGGGCTCTGCAGGGACTCAGGGAGCCCATTTTGTGCCCTTCTCTGCCTGCTTTGGGCACGGGAGCCATGGGCTGAGCTGCGGGGGCAGCCCCAAAACCCTTAGCCTATAATTTCCTACCTCCAGCTCTTCTCTTTTTAGATGAAAATGATATTTTGTGCTTTTCCAGCCCTAGGGCTGCCCCATCCAGTCTGGACAACTTCCTCTGAGCAGCAGATCCCTGCCTGGCTGCTGCTGAGCATCACCCTCACACCCTGTCCCTTGGCTCCAAAGTGATGCTGAGCACCCTGACCCCAGCTCCTGGGATTTTTTCCAACACTATTCATGGTTTTTTGGTTTTTTTTGTTTTTTTTTTTTTGCAAGGCTGGCTTAGTGGATAAGCAGAGCAGGGGGTCCTGACCCCTATGGCCATGGTGGAGCAACTTCTGCTCTTAGAACCAAAATATTTGGCTCCTGGAGGCCCCTGTGAGCCAAAGAGGCTTCATCCTGCTGGGTGCTTGGGTCCATCAGGTCGTGGCACTGATGCTGCAGAAATTTTTAAAGACCTCCCAGTGTCCCCCAGTGCTGGGGGGAGGGGGGTTTGCAGCACCCCTGGCTGTAGGGGGGATGAGGGGGGTGCTGGGCTGGGTGGTGCCATGGATGGTGCTGGGTTTGGTGGGGGTTGAGGTGGTTTCCTGGTGTCCAGGTCAGGATGGAGGCAGCTCCAGTTCGGGGAACATCAGCCCCAACTTCAGGAACTAAAAATTGTCCCCCTCTAAAATTGTCCCCAGGTAAAATTGTCCCCCTTGGATTTTTTTGCTTTGCTTTCCCACTGGCCAGAAGTGGAAAAAAAAAAAAAAATATTTTCTGAGGAATTCCATGTCCCTTTTCCCAGTCATCACCTGCTCCTCTTGCACGTGCTCCCTGGTGGTCACCACGTGGGCTTCACTTTTGTTTGTCCCCCTCTAAAATTGTCCCCCTTGGATTTTTTTGCTTTGCTTTCCCACTTGCCAGAAGTGTAAAAAAAAAAAAAAATATATATATATATTTTCTGAGAAATTCCATGTCCCTTTTCCCAGTCATCACCTGTTCCTTTTGCACGTGCTCCCTGGTGGTCACCACATGGGCTTCACTTTTGTTTATTTGAGGTCACCACTGACATCATCACAGCTGGAAAATGAGCATTTTTCCATCATTTTTTTTTTTTCTGGAGCTGTGGCAGGGCTGAAGCTCTGAAATGAGATGGGGTAGGGGGGTTTTCTCCTCCCTCCAGTTCTTTTTTTCCTTTCAGCAACAAATCAGGAAGGTCCAGGGAGCTGAGCTGTTTGTTGCTTGAACATTCTGGAGCTGCTGTAACAACACAGCTGGGGCAGGGTGAGGTTTGAGGAGGGGGGGGAATAGGAAATGAAAACCTTTTCAGCCCCCAAAAATTCATCCAGTGGCAAAAAACCAAAGCAAACCCAAGCTAAATATAGCAGGGCCTAAGAGTTTGCTCTGACTTCTGGTGGAAAAAAAAAAAAAAAAGGCTTGCTTTTAAGAAAAAAAAAAAAAAAATAGCAATAAAAGTGGTTTTGTTGATGGGCAGCTTTTTGTTGGGGCAAGAAGTGGCTGCCTGGAGCCCCCGGGGTGGTTTTTTAGGTTAGAAACTTGCACTTAAAAAAAAAAAAACACCTTTTAAAAATGATCCATCAGCTCCCAGTCCAAGGTCCTGGGTTTACTGGTGTCTACAGGTTTAGGGATGGATTGAGGGGCTGGTGGAGCCCTGGGTGATGCTGGGGTGGGGAATTGTAGGGTTGGCAGTGGGACCTGGGACCTGCACGGAGCTGGGTTTGGGATCAGAACTTTTCCCCTCAGCAGCTGTGCCAGAACTTGATCTCCTGGCACCTCTTCTCTTGCCCTGCTCCCAGCACCCTGGATTTTGGATTTTGGAAGGTGCTGGGATTTTGGCTGGGATTTTGGAAGGTCCTGATGTGCTGGTTTGATTTTTGGGGCTGTGGCATCCTGCTCATGGGATGGGAGACTTTCCCTCCAAGTTCTTGTTTGCTCTGAATTTTTGGGTTGGTTTTTTTTGTTTGTTTGTTTGTTTTTTAACAGCTCCCCAAATGCCCATTAAAATGATGGATGCTGCCTCCACTTCCCTGAGCTGGTTTTCTCCAGCTGGAGCCCTTGGCCTGGGTTCCTCTGGTGCTGTGATGCTGCTTCGGGGAGCAGCTGGGAACTGGGTTCTGGATGGTTCTTGTGCCTTAAAGCCACTTTTTGGGGTTTCATGGGGATGTCACAAGGCTTCAGCTGGCTCTGGGTGCTACACCCATCCCTGTCACCCTGTCTGGAGCCCAACACCCTGAGGACAGGGATCAGGGGAAGCCTGAGGAATCAGAATCCCAGACTGGTTGGGGTTGGAGGGACCTTTAGGACCTGGTTTAATGGTTGCCTGGGGTGTTGGTCAAAGGTTGGGTTGGATAAGCTTGGAGGTCTCTTCCAACCTAAACATTCTGGGATTCTCTGACCTTAAAGCCCACCCAGTGCCACCCCTGCCATGGGCAGGGACCCCTCCCCCAGCCCAGGGTGCTCCAAGCCCCATCCAACCTTCAGCACTTCCAGGGATGGGGCAGCCACAGCTTCTGGGGGCACCCAGGGGCTCAGCACCCTCACCCCAAAGAATTTCTCCCTCCCATCTCCCCTCTTGCAGCTGGAAACCCTTCCCCCTCATCCCATCCCTCCAAGCCCTTCATCCCAAATCCCTCCCCAGCTTTCCTGGAGCCCCTTCAGGCACTGGAAGCTGCTCTGAGGTCTCCCCATTGGAGTTTTCTCTTCTCCAGCCTGAACACCCTCAACTTTCAACCTGCTTTTCCAGCAGCTCCAGGACCTCCTCTGGGCTCTCTCCAACATCTCTGGGTCCTGAGGGCTTCACCTTTGCTTTAATCCTTTCCTCTTTTTACTTTCTTTTTTTTTCCTTTCCCCCCAGACTCCAAAGTTTTCCTCATCTACAACGCGGGCGCTCAGGGCTGCCTGGAGACCAAGGACTCCCTGGTGAGGTTATCCAAGGTCTGCAATTCCAGCATCCCGGCCCAACAGTGGAAATGGGTCTCTCGGAACCGGCTCTTCAACGTGGGGGCCATGCAGTGCTTGGGGGTGTCTTGGCACGGGGCCAATGGCACGGGGGGGACACATCCCTTGGCCACCTACGAGTGTGACCGTGAATCCATCAACATGCGCTGGAGCTGCCGGGGGCTGGGGGAGCAGCTTTCCCAACATTTGGGTGCCCAGCCAGGGAATTCCACCTCGGAAAGAGGGGATCAGGCACGGGGATCCCAGTGGAGGACTTATGGCACCGAGGAGGACCTCTGCTCCGTGCCCTACTCCGGTAAGGTCCCCTTGGGTGGTGGTCCCGTCCCAAACCAACGCTGGGATGGGAGCTTGAGGATGTGGAGGAGCAGGATGGGACCCAGGTGGGGTGAGGGTGATGGGGAATGGGCAAACCTCCAGGCACCCAGTTGGGGTCAGGGTGATGGGGAATGGGCAGCCTTCAGGTACCCAAGTGGGGTCAGGGTGATGGGGAGTGGGCAAACCTCCAGGGACCCAGGTGGGGTGAGGGTGATGGGGAGTGGGCAAACCTCCAGGGACCCAGGGTGCTAAAAAACCACCCTGGAGGCTCAGGCAGCCACTTCTTGCCCCAACAAAAAGCTGCCCATCACCAAAAGCAGGGGTTAGGGTGATGGGGAGTGGGCAAACCTTAAGGCACCCAGGTGGGGTGAGGGTGATGGGGAATGGGCAAATCTTCAGGCACCCAGTTGGGGTCAGGGTGATGGGGAATGGGCAAATCTTCAGGCACCCAGTTGGGGTCAGGGTGATGGGGAGTGGGCAAACCTCCAGGGACCCAGGGGGGGTGAGGGTGATGGGGAAAAGGCAAACCTTCAGGCACCTGGGGTGCTAAAAAACTACCCCAAAGCCTCAGGCAGCCACTTCTTGCCCCAACAAAAAGCTGCCCATCACCAAAAGCAGGGGTTAGGGTGATGGGGAATGGGCAAACCTCCAGGCACCCAGGTGGGGTGAGGGTGATGGGGAATGGGCAAACCTTCAGGTACCCAAGTGGGGTCAGGGTGATGGGGAGCGGGCAAACATCCAGGCACTTAGGGTGCTAAAAAAACCACCCTGGGGGCTCAGGCAGCCACTTCTTGCCCCAACAAAAAGCTGCCCATCACCAAAAGCAGGGACCAGGGTGATGGGGAGTGGGCAAACCTCCAGGCACCCTGTGAGCTCCACACCCCCTCACCCCAAACTCCCTTCCAGAATTTCCCTCCCCCTGTAGATGCAACCTCAAGCACAGGCTCCTCCTTTTCCACAGAGATTTACACCATCCAGGGCAATTCCCACGGGAAGCCCTGCACCATCCCCTTCAAGTATGACAACCAGTGGTTCCACGAGTGCACCAGCACGGGGCGGGAGGACGGTCACCTCTGGTGTGCCACCACCCAGGACTATGGCAAGGATGAGAGATGGGGCTTCTGCCCCATAAAGAGTAAGTGTGCTGAGGATGTGTCCCCCAAGGAAAAGCAGAGCCCCCCTGGTTCTCTTTCCTTCTCTTTCCTCATCCTTCCTCCCATGAGAATTTTTCCTTCCTTCCCTGCCACAGCAGCCCCACTGCTCCTCCTTGGTTGTGGTCTGGGGAGGGTGTTGGAGCTGAGGATGGGGCTGGGTTGGGTGCTGAGCCTGCTCATCCCTGCAGGCAATGACTGTGAGACCTTCTGGGACAAGGACCACCTCACCAACAGCTGCTACCAGTTCAACTTCCAGTCCACACTCTCCTGGAGGGAGGCCTGGAATAGTTGTGAGCAGCAAGGAGCCAACCTGCTCAGCATCACCGAGATCCACGAGCAGACCTACATCAATGGTGAGGTGGTGGCAGCATCCCTGTCCCCCTCACCTGGGCTAAACCTGGTGGCCCCGTGGCTGTCCCAAGTGCCAGGTTGCTCTGCCTGGCCCAGCTGGTTGGTTTGGGGGTGGTGACAGCTTGGGGTTGGGGTTTGGGGACAGGGGGATTGACCCTTTGGGTGTGTTGGTCCCAGGGTTGCTGACTGGGTACAGCTCCACCCTCTGGATTGGGCTCAACGACCTGGACATCAACGGAGGATGGCAGTGGTCAGACAACTCCCCCCTCAAGTACCTCAACTGGGAGAGTGGTGAGCCCAAGGTCTTAGGGTGGGGTTGGGGAGAAGATTCTGTGGCCATCGGAGGTGGCACCGTGGCAGGGGAGGTGGCACGGGCTGTGTCCTCACTGCCTGGAGATGGAGCAGCCCGAGGAGCTGGAGGTTTGGGGACAGAGTGCTGGAATTGTCACTTGGCAAACCCTATGGATAACCTGGCTTGAGCACCCTTGTTTGGACCCCAGCTCGGGGCTGGAGTCTGGCTGAGGAGTGGTCCCCAACCCTTTCTGTCCCTGGGGGGCTGAGGAGGGCAGAAGGAGCTGTTGTGAGGGCCAGTGCCACCACCCAAAGGCACTCATGGGGGGACAGTGACAGCCCAGGAGGAGATTTGGGGCATTCACGGGGGCAGTGACAGCCCAGGAGGAGATTTGGGGCACTTATGGGGACAGTGACAGCCCAGGAGAAGATTTGGGGCATTCATGGGGGGACAGTGACAGCCCAGGAGGAGCTCTGGGGACAACTCCAGGTCTGGTACCATCACCCTCCCAAGCTGCCATCTAATATTTCTAGGTAAAGCAGTGCTGCTCCAGGTGCCTTCAGCACGGAGGCACCATGGATAATCCTGGTGCCTTCTCCATCATCCAAAAAAACCCCAACCAAACAGATTTTTCAGTGGCACTGAAGGGGGGACCCTGCCACCCACAGCCTTTGCGTGGTCCCCTCCCTACCTGCCCAGCCCTGGGGGCTCTGCCCCAGCCCCACCACCTCCTCAGCAATGTCCCCCTCCCTTTTTCTTCCTCCCAGACCAACCAGACAACCCCAGTGAGGAGAACTGTGGGGTGATCAGGACTGAGTCTTCAGGGGGGTGGCAGAACAGGGACTGTGGCATCGCCCTGCCCTACGTCTGCAAGAAGAAACCCAATGCCACCACTGACCCCTTCCTGACAGGTGAGCTGGGGACAAGCCCCAGGAAGGGGTATTCATTCCCAAATTCTGGCTGGCTGTGCTCCCAACCGAGCAGGGTCAGGGGGTGTTGTCCAAGAGCAGCTCCTGGAGATGGTTTTTGGTGTCCCCACTGTGCTGCTCTGTGCCCTGGATCTGGGAAAAGTGGAGCATCCCCCTCTGAATGCTCAGTGCAGTGGTGGGTTGGGCAGTGAGAGGAATCCAGAGGAGCTGAGGGACCCTTGTGGTCCCCAGGGGATGGGGTGGTCTCTGCTCTACCATCACCCCTCTGCAAAATTAAAAAAAAAGGCATTTTGGTTCATCCCTGAAGCTCCAAAGCCACCCACACCTCTCCCTTGCACGTTTTGGCTGCAGGTTTCCCCTCCTTGCTTTGTCTTCATGTCCTGAGCACCCTGTGGGCCTCTGATCCCTACCAGGGAGGGGGTTGGAGAGGGGGTCAGGAGCTTTCAGGCTGCTTTGTGTCCTGCCAGACTCGTGGGCAGAGGTGAAGGTGGATTGTGAGCCCAGCTGGCAGCCCTTCCAGTCCAACTGCTACCGCCTGGTGGGAGAGAAGAAGAGTTGGCAGGAGGCAAAAAAAACCTGTCTGAGGAGTGGGGGGGACCTGGTCAGCATCCACACCCTCTCCGAGCTGGAATTTGTCACCAAACAAATCAAACAAGGTAAGGGGGAGCCTGCTGTGCCCACAGCACCTTCCCATCCCATCCTGGGCACTCTGGAAAGGTCCCCTCTGTGCACATCTCTTGCCATGAAGGGAGCAGAGGTTTGGGGCTGGGAGGTGCAGTGGTGCTTGGAGGAGCTGATGCTCCAGGTGCATCCTCCATCCAGCTAATGGGAAAGCTGCTCCCAGGAGCCTGCTGGGCTGGGAAGGGAAAATCCTCAGCTGCAGCTGGGAATGGCACTAATCCCAGCTGGTTTGTGGAGAAAAAGAGGGGAAAACAAGTCCAGCTGGACTTGCTGGAAGAGGCTGCACCTCCCACTGCTGAATCTGCCCAGGACAGGAGGTCAAGTGAAGGGCAAAGTCCTGCTTGCAGTGGCCCAGGTTTCTCTTTCCCATTAAGTTGGAGCTTCCCAGGTTGGGATGTGTCAGAGCTGGGATGCTACCTGGGGAGAAGTTTCAGCCCAGGTGTGGTCCAGGGGGGCACCTGTGCCACCATTCTCCAGCCCCTGCCTGTGCCACCTCCCCTTAGGGTCACCCTTGGGGGGGTTTGGCTGTTCCCAACACAATCCATGCTCCCCACAGCTCATCCCTGAGTCTGGGACCCAAGGAGGGGCTGGAGAGGGTTGATGCTGGGGGATGCAGGAGCTGGAGGAGGGTGGAGGAAGGCTGGGGCCATGGCCCAGACTGGGATGGGCTGGGAAGGAATGGTTGAAAACCAATCGCTCGCTGGACTTGGCCCATTCTGCTGCTCCCAGCACCTCCCTGGGAAAGCTGCTGGCAAATTTCCCTGTGTTTTCACCTCGGGGGGGTCCATCCTTGTGGGCAGGACCTGCCCTGCCCTCTCCTGCCTGCTGGCACAGCTTGGGCTTGGAGGCTGAACCCTACATCAGGGTTTGGGCAGATGCTTTGTGGTCCCATCAGAGGAGCTGCTGTCCCAGGGAGGTTTCAGCTGAACAGAGGGAATTTCACCCCCCCTGTTCCTCTCTTGGCAGATGTGGAGGAGCTCTGGATTGGCCTGAATGACCTCAAGCTGCAGATGAATTTTGAGTGGTCGGATGGGACACCTGTGAGGTTCACCTACTGGCATCCCTTTGAGCCCAACAATTTCCGTGACAGCCTGGAGGATTGTGTGACCATCTGGGGACCGGTGAGAGCCAGGGCCTCATCCTGCACCTCCTGGCCAGGGAAGGGATAGCTCAGGGAGCTGGGGTTGTACACATCTCATCCCAGCTGTTGGGATGGGAGAAAGCCAGCCCAGCATCCCGCTGGAGGGATGAAAAGTCCCTGGAGCCACCCTGGGGGTTGGATGAGCTGAGGAATCCTGAGGAATTCTGCTCTTATTCACCCTGTGCAGGAAGGGAGGTGGAATGACAGCCCCTGCAACCAGACCCTGCCATCCATCTGCAAAAAACCTGGTCGGGTGAGCCAGGAGAAGGAGGAGGATGACCATGGGTGCAGAAAGGTGAGGGGGAGCTGGGGCAGGAGGAGCTGCTCCACAGCTCTGTGATGCTCAGGGCTTTGGAGATCCCAGGGAACTTCTCCCCAAAACCATTTCAGAGAGCCCAGAGCTGCTGTGTCCAGGGGCTGCTGGGTGCCCAGAGCATCCTGGGGGTGCTGAGCCCCTCACGTGAGGCCAGGGGGAGAAATTGGGACAAAACACACGTCTGCACCATCCAATCCAGCCAGGGTTGGATGTTGGCAGGGAGCTCTTTCAAGGCTTTGAAGATGCCTGGGTGGTTTTTTTCTTGCAGGGATGTCCTCTGGGGCTGGGGGCTTCTTGGAGCCCAAAGCTGAGTGGGGTCAAGGGGTGGGAGACCTCCCAGGAGAAAGGTGGAGGTGGTGGTGAGGGATGGGGGATGTTGTGCTCATCCCCCATTCTTCTGGGAAGGGTTGGGGTGAGAGGTGGTAGATGTCAAACTAGACATTATTTTTATTATTCAAACTAGAGGAGGGGAGATTTAGATGAGATGATTGGAAGTTCTTCACCATGAAGGGGGTGAAATACTGGCACAGGTTGCCCAGAGAGGTGCTGGAAACCCCATCCCTGGAAGATTTTAAGGCCAGGCTGGATGGGGTGATCAAGTGGGAGGTGTCCCTGCCCACGGGACCTGGATGATCTTAAAAGTGCCTTCCAACCCTGAAAATTCTATGATTCTGTGTCCCCTGTCCCCAGGGCTGGAAGTGGCACAGCCCCTCCTGCTTCTGGCTGGGTGAGGATCGTGTCCCCTACGGTGAGGCTCGCAAGACCTGCTCTGACTACAGCTCCACCTTGGTCACCATCACCAACAGGTCAGTGCTGGTGGCTTCATCCCAAAACGAGAGCCTACAGGGGGTGGGGGTGACCTGAGTGGCTTTTCTTGGGAGGGCTGCACCATCTGGTGGGCTGCTCCGTGTCTCAGAGCATCACCTGCTCCTCCAGGTTCGAGCAGGCCTATGTCAGCAGCCTCATCTACGGCTGGGATGGGGAATATTTTTGGACAGCACTTCAGGACATCAACGGGACAGGGGCTTTCCACTGGCTGAGTGGTGATGAGGTCATGTACACCCACTGGAACCGTGACCAGCCCGGTAAGGGGGGTGAGCCAGGGTTGGGATGGGGATGTCCCCTGTCCGCGTGCTGCGTGCTGCTGGCACAGTCCAACCCTAAGGCTTCCATCCTCCCCTCTCCCGTGAGTGCTCCAGGTTACAACAAAGGTGGCTGCGTGGCCCTGGCCACTGGCAGCTCCGTGGGGCTGTGGGAGGTGAAGAACTGCAGCACTTTCAAGGCCAAGTACATCTGCAGGCAGAACCTGGGCACCCCCGTCAACCCCGAGCTGCCCGGTCCCTACCCCACCCCCAGCCTCTCTGCCACTTGTCCCCTGGGATGGAGCTCTGACTCCAAGCTCCGTCACTGCTACAAGGTGAGGGGACCTTGGGAGGGCTTATCCTGACCATTCTGGGGGTGCATGTCCCTCCCTTGGGGGTGAAGAGGGGAAGGAGGATGGTTTGGTGCTTGCAAAGGGCATCCCGGATTTCATGGGGCTGGGGTACCAGCCCTGGGGTGCTGGTAGCTGTGGGGTGGGGAGGGTGCTCTGCTCCTCTCCTGGTGCTGAGCCCTTTCCACTGCTGGTTCCTCCTTCTGTAGGTGTTCAACTTTGAGAAAGTGCAGGAGAAGAAGACCTGGATTGCAGCCCAGGGGTTTTGCCGGGAGCTGGGGGCTCAGCTGCTCAGCCTGGGCAGCTATGAGGAGGAGCATTTCGTCGCCAACACCCTCAACAAGATTTTTGGGTGAGGGGCTGATGGCATCTCTGGGTGTCCCACTGGGCACACTCCAGCTCCCCCTTGTCCCCATGCTCTGGGACTCGTGGGAGTGGGTGTGGACGTGGCTCTGCACCTCTAAGGAAAGTGGGTTGGTTACTCAGTGGGGCTGCAGCTGAGAGGGAATGCAGGGAATTTGGTGTGATGCAGGGAATTTGGTGAATAATCGTGTGGTGAATGCAGGGAATTTGGTGAATAATCGTGTGGTGAACGCAGGGAATTTGGTGGAATTTGGGGACAGGGCTTGGATTTCAAAGTGCTTCAGCCTGCACGCCTGTTACCCCAGCTCTTGCCTTGGGGTGGCGTGGGGAGAGTGGGCTCTGAGAACTAAAAAACTCCAAATTGTGCATCTAGATGTATATGGACAGTGAAGAAATTCCATGGGGTGAGGGTGCTGAGCCCCAGGGTGCCCCCAGAAGCTGTGGCTGCCCCATCCCTGGCAGTGCTGAAGGTTGGATGGGGCTTGGAGCACCCTGGGCTGGTGGGAGGTGTCCCTGCCCATGGCAGGGGTGGCACTGGGTGGGCTTTAAGGTCCCTTCCAACCCAAATCCGGTCTGGGATTAATTCTAAATAAGTGTATATAGGGGGGGGAGGTGTGTGTGTGCTCACCCTGGCTCCCCACAGGGAGTTGGAGCCAGAACTCCACGAGCAGCACTGGTTCTGGATCGGCCTGAACCGGCGGGACCCGGCGGGGGACAGGAGCTGGAAGTGGAGTGATGGGCTGGGGGTGAGTCCAGGGGCTTGGGGTCATAGGGCACCCCTGGGGACTTTGGGGTGCAGGGGATGTGTGTGAGGGGTGAATCTGGTGCTGGTGGAAGTGCCCAACACCCCCTGTCTCTCTCGACCCCCCCACACACAGTTTTTCTACCACAACCCCAAATTTTGGGGGATTTTGGGGTGCAGGGGATGTGGGGGCTGGGGGGTGAATCTGGTGCTGGTGGAAGTGCCCAACACCCCCGTCTCTCTCGACCCCCCCCCCCCCCCCACAGTTTTTCTACCACAACCCCAAATTTTGGGGGATTTTGGGGGGGTTTTGGGGTGCAGGGGATGTGTGTGAGGGGTGAATCCAATCTGGTGCTGGTGGAAGTGCCCAACACCCCCTGTTTCTCTCGACCCCCCTCCCAGTTTTTCTACCACAACCCCAAATTTTGGGGGATTTTAGGGGATTTTGGGGTGCAGGGGATGTGTGTGAGGGGGTGAATCTGGTGCTGGTGGAAGTGCCCAACACCCCCTGTCTCTCTCAATCCCCCCCCCAGTTTTTCTACCACAACTTTGACTGCAGTAACTACCCCAAATTTGGGGGATTTTGGGGTGCAGGGGATGTGTGTGAGGGGGTGAATCCAATCTGGTGCTGGTGGAAGTGCCCAACACCCCCTGTTTCTCTTGACCCCCCCTCCCAGTTTTTCTACCACAACCCCAAATTTTGGGGGATTTTTGGGGACTTTAGGGTGCAGGGATATGTGTGAGGGGTGAATCCAACCTGGTGCTGGTGGAAGTGCCCAACACCCCCTGTCTTTCTCAACCCCCCCCCCAGTTTTTCTACCACAACTTTGACTGCAGTAACTACCCCCAAATTTGGGGGGATTTTGGGGTGCAGGTGATGTGTGTGAGGGGGTGAATCTGGTGCTGTGGAAGTGCCCAACACCCCCCTGTCTCTCTCGACCCCCCTCCCACAGTTTTTCTACCACAACCCCAAATTTTGGGGGATTTTGGGGGGGTTTTGGGGTGCAGGGGATGTGTGTGAGGGGAGAATCTGGTGCTGGTGGAAATGCCCAACACCCCCTGTCTCTCTCGAACCCCCCCCCCCCCAGTTTTTCTACCACAACCCCAAATTTGGGGGGCATTCTGGGGGGATTTTGGGGTGCAGGGGATGTGTGTGAGGGGGTGAATCTGGTGCTGGTGGAAGTGGCCCAACACCCCCTGTCTCTCTCATCCCCCCCCCCCGTTTTTCTACCACAACTTTGACTGCAGTAACTACCCCAAATTGGGGGGATTTTGGGGTGCAGGGGATGTGTGTGAGGGGGTGAATCTGGTGCTGGTGGAAGTGCCCAACACCCTCTGTTTCTCTCGACCCCCCCACACACAGTTTTTCTACCACAACCCAAATTTTGGGGGATTTTTGGGGACTTTGGGGTGCAGGGGATGTGTGTGAGGGGTGAATCCAATCTGGTGCTGGTGGAAGTGCCCAACACCCCCTGTCTCTCTCAATACCCCCCCAGTTTTTCTAACCACACTTTGACTGCAGTAACTACACCAAATTTGGGGGGATTTTGGGGTGCAGGGGATGTGTGTGAGGGGGGTGAATCTGGTGCTGGTGGAAGTGCCCAACACCCTCTGTTTCTCTCGACCCCCCTCCTAGTTTTTCTACCACAACCCCAAATTTTGGGGGATTTTTGGGGACTTTAGGGTGCAGGGGATATGTGTGAGGGTGAATCCAACCTGGTGCTGGTGGAAGTTGCCCAACACCCCCTGTCTCTCTCAACCCCCCCCAGTTTTTCTACACAACTTTGACCGCAGTAACTACGATGACGATGACATCCGGACCTGCGCCGTGCTGGACCTCGCCTCCCTGCAGTGGATGCCCATGCAGTGTGAAGCCCAACAGGACTGGATCTGCAAACTGGCCCAAAGCGTGCCCCCCCTGAAGCACCCCCAGACCCTTCAGTTCCAATAAATCTGCCTGCAAGCTGAGGGAGTGACTCTTGGTCACCTCCCTCCAATGGTTGCTCTTTGATGGGAGGATGAGGCCTCGTTCTGAGGCTGGGGGAGGTGCTCTCCATCCCCAAGGGGATCCAGGAGGGCATCTCAGCCTTGGAGGGGTTTGCAGGCAAGGAGCAGCAGGAGCATCCCAGCCCCACATCCTGCTGAAGGTCTCTTCTTGCCCTCTTCTCCAGGTGCTGATGTGAAGGAACCAGACATCTTAGCTGAAGGTGTGTTGGCCATGAGTGTTCTGGTGCTTCCCAGGCGATCTGCCACCCCAGGGTGGTCCCTGTGGGACATCCCTCAGTGTGACCCAGAGGAGGATGGACCCTGTGTTAGGGTGATGGGATGGAGAGCATCCCACACATCCCACTGAACCCTCCCTGCCCAGCACTGCTGCAGGGACCAGGCAGGATCAGCCCCCCTTGGCTCGGATGCTGACCCAAGGAGGGCAAAAGCAAAGCAGCCCAACCCTGGGGGGGCCAAGGGATGGGGTGATGGGTGTTGGTGACACTGTCCCACTGTTCTTTACACCCATTCAGGCAGCAAAGAATGGGTGAAGTACCAGGAGGCTGAGTACAGGTTCTCTGAGGGACCACTTGGACCTGGGTCCAGCTCAGCGCATCTGTGGTTGGGGGTCCAGGCAGAGCTGGTGTCAGTGCACAGCGAGGCTGAGCTGCACTTCTTGGGCCAGAACCTGAAAAAGGTACCAGGGGGGGGACAGGGAGGGACTTTCCTGGGTGCCAATGGGGCTCCACTCCCTCCTCAGGCTGCTCCCTCCATCTTGGCTGGAGGGTTCAAGGTGGATGGAGGGCTGGATGATCCAGGTTGGATGGAGCTTGGAGCACCCAGGGCTGGTGGGAGGTGTCCCTGCCCCTGGCAGGGTGGCACTGGGTGGGCTTGAAGGTCCCTTCCAACCCAATCTGGGTGTCTGTGGTGGGTCTGGTGTGGTGGTGGCAGTGCTGGTGGGGTTGGGGATCAGTGGGGTTGGGGATCAGTGGGGGTTGGGGATCACTGCAGTGCAAGCTGCCTGTTCCCCATGCCCGGGGTGACGGTGATGGTCCCCAAGGACAGTCCCCATATCTGTCAAGCCTGATGTGTCCCCTCGGGTCTGCAGTTCTCCAGGGGACAGGAGCAGCACTGGTGGATCGGGCTGCACACCCAGGAGAACGATGGGAGGTTCAAGTAAGTGGCAGAGTTGTTCCCCTCTCACTGTCCCCAACCTGGACACAGCACCAAGCTCAGCACCCCCATCTCTGGGGCTCACCCTGGGGTGCTGGGATGTGGGGTCCTCACCCAAGAAAGGGCAGTGGGAGGGGGACACAGAACCCTATTAGGGGTCTCTGAGTCACTTGAGGGGCCTTGTGTCCCCCTGGCACTGGAGAACGTGTCCTGTGGGGAATATCCATGGGAAGTGGGATGGAAAGGAGGTTGGAGCCGGGGGGGGGGTCGGGATCTTCTTCCAAGACAAGAGGCCCATGGGCTTCAGCTCTGCCAGGAATGGTTTAGGTTGGATATTAGGAAGGAATTCTTTCCAGAGAGGGTGCTCAGGACGTTGGAATGGGCTGCCCAGGGAGGGGGTGG